>NW_026510736.1:0-92592 GCF_027579735.1 Bombina bombina
ATCTGAGAAAGCACAGCTATCCTCCACCGGGATAGTGGTACGCTTAGCTAAAGTAGAAACTGCTCCCTCCACCTTGGGGACCGTTTGCCATAAGTCCCGAGTGGTGGCGTCTATTGGAAACATCTTTCTAAATATTGGAGGGGGTGAGAACGGCACACCGGGTCTATCCCACTCCTTAGTAACAATTTCAGTTAGTCTCTTAGGTATAGGAAAAACGTCAGTACTCGCCGGTACCGCAAAGTATTTATCCAACCTACACAGTTTCTCTGGTATTGCAACAGTGTTACAATCGTTGAGAGCTGCTAAGACCTCCCCTAGTAGTACACGGAGGTTCTCCAATTTAAATTTAAAATTTGAAATATCTGAGTCCAATCTGTTTGGATCAGAACCGTCACCCACAGAATGAAGCTCTCCGTCCTCATGCTCTGCGAGCTGTGACGCAGTATCAGACATGGCCCTAGCATTGTCAGCGCACTCTGTTCTCACCCCAGAGTGATCACGCTTGCCTCTTAGTTCAGGTAATTTAGACAAAACTTCAGTCATAACAGTAGCCATATCTTGTAATGTTATCTGTAATGGCCGCCCAGATGTACTAGGCGCCAAAATATCACGCACCTCCCGGGCGGGAGATGCAGGTACTGTCGCGTGAGGCGAGTTAGTCGGCATAACTCTCCCCTCGCTGTTTGGTGAAATTTGTTCACATTGTACAGATTGACTTTTATTTAAAGTAGCATCAATACAGTTAGTACATAAATTTCTATTGGGCTCCACCTTGGCATTGGAACAAATGACACAGATATCTTCCTCTGAGTCAGACATGTTTAACACACTAGCAAAAAAAACTTACAACTTGGTTATAATCTTTTTTAGCAAAAAAACACACTGTGCCTCAAAGAGGTACTAACGATTAAATGACAGTTGAAATAATGAACTGAAAAACAGTTATTGCATCAAACTTTAAAACAACACAACTTTTAGCAAAGGTTTGTTCCCATTAGTAAAAAACAACACTAATTAAATTTGTACATAAGAAAACAAAACAACGTTTTTTATACACAGTCACTATAAGAATTCTCACAGCTCTGCTGAGAGAATTTACCTCCCTTCAAAGAAGTTTGAAGACCCCTGAGATCTGTCAGAGATGAACCGGATCATGCAGGAAATATAAAAGTAGCTGACTGGAATTTTTTGATGCGTAGCAAAGAGCGCCAAAAACGGCCCCTCCCTCTCCCACACAGCAGTGAAGAGAAACGAAACTGTCACAATTAAAGTCCTCTCACACATCCTATCTAGTCGTTGGGTGCAAGAGAATGACTGGGACTGACGTAGAGGGGAGGAGCTATATGCAGCTCTGCTGGGTGAATCCTCTTGCATTTCCTGTTGGGGAGGAGTTATATCCCAGAAGTAATGATGACCCGTGGACTGATCACACATAACAGAAGAAAAAATGTTTGCAATAGAATTATCCATTACAGCCATTAATTGTTGCATGGTAATAAGTATTGGCGCACTAGATGTACTAGGGGCCTCTTGTGTGGGCAAAACTGGTGTAGACACAGAAGGGGATGATGCAGTACCATGCTTACTCCCCTCATTTGAGGAATCATCATGGGCAATATCATTATCTATGGCATTATTGTCCCTACTTTGTTTGGACACTATGACACAATTATCACATATATTTAAATGGGGAGAAACCTTGGCTTTCATACATATAGAACATCGTTATCTGATGGTTCAGACATGTTAAACAGGCTTAAACTTGTCAACAAAGCACAAAAAACGTTTTACAATAAAACCGTTACTGTCACTTTAAATTTTAAACTGAACACACTTTATTACTGAATATGTGAAAAAGTATGAAGGAATTGTTCAAAATTCACCACAGTTTCTTAAAGCCTTAAAAGTATTGCACACCAAATTTGAAAGCTTTAACCCTTAAAATAACGGAACCGGAGCCGTTTTTACATTTAACCCCTATACAGTCCCAGGTATCTGCTTTGCTGAGACCCAACCAAGCCCAGAGGGGAATACGATACCAAATGATGCCTTCTATAAGCTTTTTCAGTGGTTCTTAGCTCCTCACACATGCATCTGCATGCCTTGCTCTCCAAAAACAACTGCGCATTAGTGGCGCGAAAATGAGGCTCTGCCTATGACTAGAAAAGGCCCCCAGTGAAAAAGGTGTCCAATACAGTGCCTGCCGTTTTTTTTAAAACAATCCCCAAGATTATAATAACTATTAATAGCTATAATCTGCCAAATATGCTTAGTAAAGTAATCGTTTTAGCCCAGAAAAATGTCTACCAGTTTTTTAAGCCCTAATGAAGCCCTTTATTCTTATACTAAACTAAGAAAATGGCTTACCGGTTCCCATAGGGAAAATGACAGCTTCCAGCATTACCAAGTCTTGTTAGAAATGTGTCATACCTCAAGCAGCAAAAGTCTGCTCACTGTTTCCCCCAACTGAAGTTAATTCATCTCAACAGTCCTGTGTGGAAACAGCCATCGATTTTAGTAACGGTTGCTAAAATCATTTTCCTCTTACAAACAGAAATCTTCATCTCTTTTCTGTTTCAGAGTAAATAGTACATACCAGCACTATTTTAAAATAACAAACTCTTGATTGAAGAATAAAACTACATTTAAACACCAAAAAAACTCTTAGCCATCTCCGTGGAGATGTTGCCTGTGCAACGGCAAAGAGAATGACTGGGGTAGGCGGAGCCTGGGAGGGACTATATGGCCAGCTTTGCTGGGCTCTTTGCCATTTCCTGTTGGGGAGGAGAATATCCCCACAAGTAAGGATGACGCCGTGGACCGGACACACCTATGTTGGAGAAATACGTTATTTCTTGTCTGTAAGTCACAGGCTGTAATAAAACTTGAGTTCCAATATGGCGGCGCTCAGCATAAAGAGCATCAGTATCTGGCACCTTTAAACTATTTAAAAAGGAAAACTGAATTGAAAAGAGCTGCAGTAACAGGATATAGTAACAGACAGGTAGATTACGAGTTATGCGTGCTATAGGGAATTAGCAATTGCAACAAAAGTTGCGTTATTTAACCCCTATAGTGCAGCCATTACAAGTTTTGAAACAGCCAGCTTGTGCGTGCGATATGGTGGTTTTAAACTCCATACTGCACAAAATACAAGCGCTGTTTTGACGTGCTCATGCATGCTTTCCCCAAAAACATCAATGGGGAGAGCGGGTCAGAAAAAAACCTAACACCTGCGATCGCGGAATGAAAAGCTCCGTAACGCAGCCCCATTGATGTCTATGGGGAAAAAATTTAATGTTTAAACCTACCACCCTAACAGCCGCCTGGATGAAAATGGAGCCGCCGGGATGAAGATCCTTCAAGCGGGACTCCAACAACTGTAAGTGGATCTTCGAAGGTTAGTGTTAGGATTTTTTAAACTTTTTTTTTTTTTTAGTTTAGGGTTTGGTCTTTTCGTAAAAGAGCTAAATGCCCTTTTCAGGGCAATGCAAAAGAGCTAAATGCCCTTTTAAGGGCAATAGCCATACAAATGCCCTTTTTAGGGCAATAGGTAGATTAGGTTTTTGTTAGAGTTAGGTTTTTTTTAATTTTGGGGGGTTGGTTGGGTGGTGGGTTTTACGGTTAGGGGGGGTCTTTGTATTTTTTTTACAGATAAAAGAGCTGTTTAACTTAGGGCAATGCCCTACAAAAGGCCCTTTTAAGGGCTATTGGCAGTTTATTGTAGGCTAAGTTTTTTTTAATTTTGGGTGGGCTTTTTTATTTTGAATGGGCTATTAGATTAAGTGTAATTCTTTTTTATTTTTGATCATTTTGTTTGTTATTTTTCGCAATTTAGTATTTTTTGTCATTAGATAGTTTGTAATTTTTATAGTAGTGTTAGGATTTTTTTTTAATGTGTAATATAGTTTCTTTAATTTGTAGTTCGTTTAATTTTAGTTTAATAGTTATATTAGTTTAATTGTTAGTTTAAACTTTTTTTTTAATTTGACAGGTAAGTTTTAATTTAAAATAGGGAAATTGTAATTTTAATATAAAGTTAAGGGGGGTTAGGTTTAGGGGTTACTAGTTTAACTTAGTTTATTGCGATGTGGGGGGCTTGCGGTTTGGGGGTTGCTTAATTTAGTATATTTCGATGTGGGGGGCTTGCGGTTTAGGGGTCAATAGGTTTATTATAGTGGCGGCGGTGTAGGGCTTAATAACTTTAGTATAGTGGGGGTGATGTGGGCGGGCGGCAGATTAGGGGTTAATTATATTTAAATAGTGTTTGCGATGCGAGAGGGTGGCGGTTTAGGGGTTAATAACTTTATTATAGTGATGACGATATTGGGGAGCGGCGAAATAGGGGTTAATAAGTTTAATTTAGTGTTTGCGTTGCGGGAGGGCCTCGGTTTTGTGGTTAATAGGTAGTTTATGGGTGTTAGTGTAATTTTTAACACTTTAGTTATGAGTTTTATGTAAGTTTTGTTGCGTAAAACTCATAACTGCTGCTTTCAGATGGCAGTACGGATCTTGACGTTATAGGGTGTAATGCAAGCTTTTTAGCCAGAACGCAAAACTTGTAATGGCTGCACTATGGAAGTCCCATTAAAAAAACGTCATTTTTACGAGTCAAGGACTGACGTTGCGTTACAGGCTAAAAGGCCTGCGCTACACAGCTATACCGACAAGACTTGTAATGGCTGCGGTGCTGTTTTAACACTGAAATTACAATTTTTTCAGCGTTAAAACACAAACGCATAACTTGTAATCTATGTGAGAGTTAGTTACTATTCTTTTATAGTTGTACACAGCTGTTTTATGTCCCTTTAAGTAACCAAGGTGGTTCCCACCCTCAATCTACTGAAAAAGCTTTTCACCCCAACTCTAAGAGAGTTTTATATCTGTGAACATAATTTCCTCCATTCTTCCCTGAAGAGATCAGAGATAGCCAGGAAAAGTTTTTTTTTTTCATTTTTATGCTCAATATTTGTGATTACTACTGATTTAGCCAGAACTATCAATAACAGCTAGAAATCAGTAACGGCGCCTATCTCCCTGATGTTTTTCCTGATAATTTTACTGATGTATCATTACACATCAGTATTTACAGTTCAAGCATGAAACCACTACATAGCTTGAGTGCCAAGTCACTAGATATGTGCATTCAATAGTTTTTGATAGCTTATAATGCGGAAGGGTGTAGCCGCTCATTCCGTTCAGCTATTTTTGGAGCCAAATTTATTATTTTGACACTACAATACACTAGGATATTTATTTGCACAGATCCTAGTGTGTTGCAGTTTCACAAGAATAAATTGGGCTCTGAAAATAGCCTACGGTACGAGTGGCCGTCTTCTTCCACATTCTGAGGTATTGGAAAACTATTAATGCACATATCTACAAGTCATCATGGCATGTGCAAAGTCTTTTCAGTGATCACATTCTGAGTGTAGACAATCGGATATCAGTCATGCCAAGGAGCACTACAGTGGATCTCAATTTCTCAACTTGAAAATTCTGATTTATGGCTCCAGAACAAAGGACATCCAAACAACTATAGAGCACTTAAGGGCCTTCTCTTAGCCAGTGTTTTCCCACCCATTGTTATATCATCTAAACCTAGCAAGATGAAAGAAAAAAATAAAACAAAAACAGAATTTATGCTTACCTGATAAATTACTTTCTATTACGGTGTATCCAGTCCACGGATTCATCCTTACTTGTGGGATATTCTCATTCCCTACAGGAAGTGGCAAAGAGAGCACACAGCAGAGCTGTCCATATAGCTCCCCCTCAGGCTCCGCCACCCCAGTCATTCGACCGACGGTTAGGAGAAAAAGGAGAAACCATAGGGTGCAGTGGTGACTGCAGTTTTATAAAAATAAATTTGAACCTGACTTAATTGCCAGGGCGGCCCGTGGACTGGATACACCGTAAGAGAAAGTAATTTATCAGGTAAGCATAAATTCTGTTTTCTCTTACATGGTGTATCCAGTCCACGGATTCATCTTTACTTGTGGGATACCAATACCAAAGCTTTAGGACACGGATGAAGGGAGGGAACAAGTCAGGTAACCTAAACGGAAGGCACCACTGCTTGCAAAGCCTTTCTCCTAAAAATAGCCTCTGAAGAAGCAAAAGTATCGAATTTGTAAAATTTGGCAAAAGTATGCAGTGAAGACCAAGTCGCTGCCTTACAAATCTGTTCAACAGAAGCCTCATTCTTGAAAGCCCATGTGGAAGCCACAGCTCTGGTGGAATGAGCTGTAATTCGTTCAGGAGGCTGCTGTCCAGCAGTCTCATAAGCCAATCGGATGATGCTTTTCAGCCAGAAGGAAAGAGAGGTAGCAGTCGCTTTCTGACCTCTCCTCTTACCAGAATAGACAACAAACAAAGATGATGTTTGTCTGAAATCTTTAGTTGCATTTAAATAGAATTTTAAAGCACGAACCACATCAAGATTGTGTAACAGTCGTTCCTTCTTAGAAACTGGATTAGGGCACAGAGAATGAACAATGATTTCCTGGTTAATATTCTTATTAGAAACCACTTTTGGAAGGAAACCAGGTTTGGTACGCAAAACAACCTTATCTGCATGGAACACCAGATAGGGTGAATTACACTGCAAAGCAGACAATTCTGAAACTCTTTGAGCAGAAGAAATAGCTACCAAAAACAAAACTTTCCAAGATAATAACTTAATATCTATGGAATGTAACGGTTCAAACGGAACCCCTTGAAGAACTGAAAGAACTAAATTTAGACTCCATGGAGGAGCCACAGGTTTATAGACAGGCTTGATTCTAACTAGAGCCTGTGCAAACGCCTGAACGTCTGGTACTGCTGCCAGACGCTTGTGTAACAGGATAGACAGAGCAGATATCTGTCCCTTTAAGGAACTAGCTGACAATCCTTTCTCCAATCCTTCTTGGAGAAAAGACAATATCCTTGGAATCCTAATCTTACTCCACGAGTAACCCTTGGATTCACATCAACAAAGATATTTCCGCCATATCTTATGGTAAATTTTCCTGGTGACAGGCTTTCTGGCCTGGATCAGAGTATCTATAACTGATTCAGAGAACCCACGCTTAGCTAGAATTAAGCGTTCAATCTCCAAGCAGTCAGTTGCAGAGAAACTAGATTTGGATGCTTGAATGGACCCTGTATTAGAAGATCCTGCCTCGATGGCAGTTTCCATGGTGGAACCGATGACATGTCCACTAGGTCTGCATACCAAGTCCTGTGTGGCCACGCAGGCGCTATCAAAATCACCGAAGCCTTCTCCTGTTTGATTCTAGCTACCAGCCGAGGAAGAAGGGGAAACGGTGGGAAGACATAAGCCAGATTGAAGGACCAAGGCGCTACTAGAGCATCTATCAATGCCGCCTTGGGATCCCTGGACCTGGATCCGTAAAGGGGAAGTTTGGTGTTCTGACGGGACGCCATCAGATCCAATTCTGGAATGCCCCATAGCTGGGTCAGCTGAGCAAAAATCTCCGGGTGGAGTTCCCACTCCCCCGGGTGAAAAGTCTGACGACTCAGAAAATCCGCTTCCCAGTTGTCTACTCCTGGGATGTGAATTGCAGATAGGTGGCAGGAGTGATCCTCCGCCCATTTGATGATCTTGGTTACTTCCTTCATCGCTAGGGAACTCTTTGTTCCTCCCTGATGATTGATGTACGCTACAGTCGTGATGTTGTCCGACTGAAATCTGATGAATTTGGCCTCCGCCGTGGAGATGCTACTTGTTAGAGCGGCAAAGAGAATGACTGGGGGGGGCGGAGCCTGAGGGGGAGCTATATGGACAGCTCTGCTGTGTGCTCTCTTTGCCACTTCCTGTAGGGAATGAGAATATCCCACAAGTAAGGATGAATCCGTGGACTGGATACACCATGTAAGAGAAAAACAATTCTATCGGTTTCATTCTGGTCTTTAAAGACATTCGGCTAGATTGCGAGTTTTGCGTTAGTCTTAAAAAGCAGCGTTAGTCGGTCCTAACGCTGCTTGTTAATGCCCGCTAGTATTACGAGTCTTGCAGGTACAGGTGTACCGCTCACTTTTTTGGCCAGACTTGAAAATACCGCAAATCCACTTATGTAAATTGCCTATCCTCTTTTTTCAATGGGATTTGCATAGCGCTGGTATTACGAGTCTGCCAAAAAGTGAGCGGTACACCCTCTCCTGTCAAGACTGGTACCGCATATTAAAGTCAGTAGTTAAGAGTTTTACACTACAACGCCGTAGCATAAAACTCTTAACTAAAGTGCTAAAAAGTACACTAACACCCAAAAACTACCTATTAACCCCTAAATCGAGGCCCTCCCACATCGCAAACACTAAAAGAAAAATTGTAACCCCTAATCTGCCGAACCGGACATCGCCACCACTATAATAAATATATTAACCCCTAAACCGCCGCACTCCCGCGTCGCAAACAATGGTTAAATATTATTAACCCCTAATCTGCCGTCCCTAACAATTACACCTAACACTACACTATAATTAAATAAATTAACTAAATTAAATACAATTAAATAAATTACATAAAATTAAATAAATTAAATTAGCTAAAGTACAAAAAACAAACACTAAATTACAGAAAATAATAAACAAATAACAAAAATTTAAACTAATTACACCTAATCTAATAGCCCTATTAAAATAAAAAAAGCCCCCCCAAAATAAAAAAAACCCTAGCCTAAACTAAACTACCAATAGCCCTTAAAAGGGCCTTTTGCGGGGCATTGCCCCAAAGTAATCAGCTCTTTTACCTGTAAAAAAAATACAACCAACCCCCCCCCAACAGTAAAACCCACCACCCACACAACGAACCCCTCAAATAAAAACCTATCTAAAAAAACCTAAGCTCCCCATTGCCCTGAAAAGGGCATTTGGATGGGCATTGCCCTTAAAAGGGCAGTTAGCTCTTTTGCCGCCCAAAGTCCCTAAGCTAAAAATAAAACCCACCCAATACACCCTTAAAAAAAAACCTAACACTACCCCCCTGAAGATAGACTTACCGGGAGACGTCTTCATCCAAGCCGGGTGAAGTGGTCCTCCAGACGGGCAGAAGTCTTCATCCAAGCCGGGCAGAAGTCTTCATCCAGACGGCATCTTCTATCTTCATCCATCCAGCACGGAGCGGGTCCATCTTTAAGACATCCGACGCGGAGCATCCACTTCATCCGACGACTAACACAGAATGAAGGTACCTTTAAGTGACGTCATCCAAGATGGCGTCCCTTAGATTGCGATTGGCTGATAGAATTCTATCAGCCAATCGGAAATTAAGGTAGAAAAAATCCTATTGGCTGATGCAATCAGCCAATAGGATTGAAGGTCAATCCTATTGGCTGATCCTATCAGCCAATAGGATTGAGCTCGCATTCTATTGGCCGATTGGAACAGATACTGCATTTTCTCAGGACCAATAATAATGAACATTCCAAAGGTCCAAATTCCCACTCTTTCCACCATGACATCAAGATTTGTCTTCAAGCTCTACACCAGCTTTGCCCTTCTTTCAATCCTATTCCTCCTCGGGACCTAAATATTACACTTGAGATCCTTTTCATTATGATTCACTCCCACTCGCCATGAAGACACTATATGCAATGGGCATATCTTCTGAATTGGATAAAGGGACATTGCACACTAGATTTTTCTTTGCATAAATGTTTTGTAGATGATCCATTTTATAAAGCCCATCTGGTAGTATTTTTATAAATATGTATAGTTTTGCTCATATTTTAATAACATTATGGTGATTTTCAGAATCCTAACCAAGCCCCACAGTGTCAGATGTATACACGCGTTTACAGACTACTGCTGGCTCCTGTTTATGTTATCTGTCTTTTCATATGAAGGGAAGAGAGGGTGTCTGCTCTTGTTTTCCTCATCAACAGAGGTAAACTGGAAGCTTCTAAATAACTTTTTTAAAAGGTTTTATACTGGATTTTTTTTATCAGTATCTGTGCATATTATTCTTTATAGTAGTGTCTATTACATGCAGTTATATGAACATTGGAGCATACTGTCCCTTTAAATAAGCTTATTGTATTTTCTTAAAAACCTACTTTTCCACACAGACAGCAAGGCAGTGTGAGTCACTTAACTGCCTAGAAAAAAAGTTGAAGTCACTACTATTAATTCATAAATTGTTCTTCAATTGTTTTATCCAAGTCAATCTGATGACCAGGAGGTTCTTTTAAACACAGATTGGAAATAGGACAGATTTTAGGCAATATTTAAAGGACCAGTCAACACATTAGATTTGCATAATCAACAAATGCAAGATAACAAGACAATGCAATAGCACTTAGTCTGAACTTCAAATGAGTAGTAGATTTTTTTATAACAAATTTCAAAGTTATGTATATTTCCACTCCCCTTGTACCATGTGATAGCAATCAGCCAATCACAAATGCATATACGTATAGTCTGTGAATTCTTGCACATGCTCAGTAGGATCTGGTGACTCAAAAGGTATAAATATAAAAGACTGTGCACATTTTTTTAAATGGAAGTAAATTGGAAAGTAGTTTAAAATTACATGTTGTATCTGAATCATGAAAATTTAATTTAACCTGAGTGTCCCTTTAATAGAGAACAGATGCTCTGTATTACAATGGGGTTACGGAAGGTTTCTGTCCCAAAATATTTCACCAGACTTCACTTTACCATTGCTTTGGTCAGTCATTATTCACGTATACCAAGCATAGGAGAAAGGATACTACACATTCTTTGGAGGAGTCAAATCAGGACTTGTTACTGCAGTGGACAAGACTTGTAGCTGTAATTCTCTTTTGCAGCTCCTTATCTTATCACCTCTGCTAAAGACCAATTAGGAACAGATATGGATAGATATGTAGCAGTGTTAGGCTTGGAAAATCTGCCGTGTGCACTTCTAGTTCTAAGAATTTGAAGTTATACATTTTTATTTTTACATAAAAGTTAAAGGACCACTAAACAGTAGAATAGCATAATCAAATATTAAATCAGGAGATTTCTTTCTGACAAAGTTCTATATTCCCTCCCACTGCATCATGTGACAGCCTTTAGAAAATCACAAAACGCATATACGTATATTCCGTCAATTCTTACACATGCTCAGCAGGTGCTGGTGTCTCAGGAAGTGTGCAAATAAAAATATTGTGCAGATTTATATAGTGGAAGTGAATTGGAAAGTTGCATAAAATTGTGTCTTCTATATCAATCATAAAAGTTTAAGTTTGATTTTAGTGTTCCTTTAATAACAGATCACCCCAGATTGTTCAACCCATGCAACAGTCTTTTCTAAAGCTGTAACTAATGCCAATGATCTGTACTAGAAAAGGCCATCAACCATACAGCCATTTTAAAGGAAATAATAAACTACTCACTTTAAACCATAGTAATAACTTATGTTTCAAATAATTTTGTTTTTAACTTCAGTTTCTTTTTCTATAAAACCATATATTTTATCTACAAAAAATTTATTTTACACACATTTAAAGAAATATTTTTTACAGTTGGACAATGTTACTGGACACAGAACAATTGTTAATTATTTTATTTATACCTTCACCCAAACTGACATATTTATACATAATGCGGGGTACATTGCCCATTGTACCGAATAACGTATATACGTTGCAGCTGCAGGATGCCACAGCAGCCTCGGCTATAAAGTGACAGCTGCCATATGGTAACGTAGCCTTCATATGAAAGCAGTTGCCTGATCGTTACAGACAGTGACACAATGCCGACGGGAAGTGTGGAGGCGGGCCAAGGTCAGAGGGAAAGGGACCCTACCAACAGAAAAATTGTTTTGAGAGGGAGGGGGCACCCTACATAATCATCGCAGGGATGGGGAAGGTGTTGGACCACTACACTACAGAAAAAATAAATAAAACAAAGTTAGGTACAGGCAGACAGCTGCCATTACCAATGATGGCTGCCACTAGTGGGAGGGTTAGAGAGATGGGAGGGATCAGGACAGTGGAAGGGTTGAGGGGGAATCAATACAATGCAGAAAAATAATAGTAATAAAAAAATAAGCCCTAATAACAAAATTTATGCTTACATGTCTTTATTTGCGGACATGGAGAGTCCACAACATAATTCCAATTACTAGTGGGATATTCAACTCCTGGCCAGCAGGAGGAGGCAAAGAGCATCCAGCAAAGCTGTTTAGTGTAACTTCCCTTACCCATAATCCCCAATCATTCAGCAGAAAGAAAATGGAAAAAGAAGAAACACAAGGGTGATAAGGTGCCTGAGGTAAAAACTGCAGAATTATAATGAAAAAAGAGGGATAGAGGTCGTGGACTGTCCATGTTCGTAAAGAAAGAAATTTATCAGGTAAGCATACATTTTGTTTTCTTTCTTATGACATGGAGAGCCCACATCATCATTCCTACTACTAGTGGGAACCAAAACCCAAGCTAGAGAACACGGAATGAACAGGGAGGGAGAATAAAGGCAGGAGGCCCTAAACAGAAGGCACCATCGCTTGAAGAACCTTTCTCCCAAAAGAAGCCTCGGCCGAGGCAAAAGTATCAAATTTGTAGAATTTGGAAAAAGCATGTAGAGAGGGCCATGTTGCCGCCTTGCAAATCTGATCCACAGAAGCTTCATTTTTGAAAGCCCAAGAAGAGGAGACAGCCCTAGTGGAATGAGCCGTAATTCTCTCAAAAGGCTGCTGTTCAGCAGTCTCATAAGCCAAAACGAATCAAACTTCTCAACCAAAGAGACAGAGAAGTAGAAGTGGCCATCTGACCCTTACGTTTTCCAGAGAAAACAACAGGGCAGATTGCCGAAAATCTTTAGTAGCTTGCAAGTAGAATTTCAGAGCCCAGCACAACATTCAAGTTATGCAGAAGACATTCCTTTTGAGAAGAAGGATTAGGACAAAAAGGAACAACAATTTCCTGATTTATGTTTCGATCCGATACCAATTTAGGGAGAAACCCCAATTTAGTATGAAGGACCGCCTTATCAGCATGAAAAATAAGGTACGGGGAATCACACTGCAGAGCTGACAGCTCAGACACACTGAAGAAATGGCAAACAAGAAATAAAACCTTCCGGGATAACCGTTTTATATCAACAACGTGCATCGGCTCAAACAGAGACTGCTGCAAAACTTTATGAACTAAATGAAGGCTCCACAGGGGAGCAACAGGTTTAAACACAGGCCTGATTCTAACCAGAACCTGTACAAAGAACATGTGGTAGATCTGCCAGATGTTTGTGCAAAAGGATAGATAACGCATAAAATCTGACCTTTTAGGGTACTGACCGATAAACCCTTATCCAGGCCATCCTGAAGAAAAGACAAAATCCGGGGAATCCTCACCCTTCTCCAGGAGAACCCTTTAGATTCACACCAATAAAGATATTTACGCCATATCTTAGGGTAAATCTTGCGAGTAACCGTTTATAAAGCCTGAATCATAGTTTCAATGACCGCTTCAGAAAAACCACGTCTAGACAGAACTAGGCGTTCAATCTCCAAGCAGTTAGGTCAGAGAATCTAGGTTTGGATGGAGGAAAGGACCCTGAAGTAGGTCTTTCCTCTGAGGTAACCTCCAAGGGAGGTAGAGATGACATCCTTACCAGATCCGCGAACCAGATCCTGCAAGGCCATGCAGGAGCTATTAGTATCACTGATGCTCTCTCCCGTTTGATACGAGCAATGACTCGTGGAAGGAGTGCAAACGGAGGAAAGAGATAAGCCAGAGAAAACCTCCAAGGAGCCGCTAGAGCATCTATCAGAACGGCCTGAGGATCTCTTGACCTTGAACCGTACTTTGGAACCTTGGTGCTTTGGCGTGACGCCATCGGGTCCAACTCTGGAACCCCCCACTTGAGGGATATCTGAGAGAACACTTCCGGATGGAGAGCCCACTCCCCGGGATGAAAGGTCTGGCTGCTTAGAAAATCTGCTTCCAAGTTCTCTACTCCTGGAATGTAGATGGCAGATAGACAATTGTGGGCTTCTGCCCATTGCAGAATGTGAGTCACCTACTTCATGGCTAAGGAACTCTGAGTCCCTCCCTGGTGGTTGATGTAGCCACTGAGGTGATGTTGTCCTAATGGAATCTGATAAACCGGACTAACGACAGTTGAGGCCACACTGATAGGGCATTGAAGATAGCTCTCAAACCTTAATATGTTTATGGGAAGAGAGGACTCTTCCCGAGACCACAGGCCCTGAGCCTTTAGAGGACCCCAAACAGCACCCCAGCCTGACGTCCGTAGTAACAATTTCCCAGGAAGGTCTCAGAAAACAAGTGCCCTGAGACAGATGTTCCTGTGACACCCACCACGAGAGAGAGTCTCTTGTTAGAGGGTCCAGATGTATCCTCTGAGATAAATCCAAATGATCTCCGTTCGATTGACCGAGCATACAAAGTTGCAGCGGTCGAAGATGGAACCGAGCAAAAGGAATGATGTCCATGGATGCCACCATCAGACTAATCCCCTTCATGCATTGAGCCACAGATGGATGAAAAGCAGGCAAGAATTTTGGTTTTTCTGACTTCCGCCAGGAAAATCTTCATGGACAGGGAATCTATTATAGTCCCTAGGAAACACAATTTGGTAGATGAACTAAACTTTTTTCCACAATTCACCTTCTACCCATGGGAACGTAGAAAAGACAACAGCATCTCTGTGTATGAGATTGGGCTAGTTGAAAAGATGACGCCTGAACCAAAATGTCGTCTAGATAAGGCGCCACAGCAATTCCTTGGGATCTGATCACAGCAAATAATGCCCCCAGAACCTTTGTGAATATTCTGGGAGCCATGGCCAGAGCAAAAGGAAGTGCAACAAATTGGAAGTGCTTGCCCAGAAAAGCAAACTTCAGATACTGATGGTGCTCCCTGTGAATGGGAACATGAAGGTATGCGTCCTTCAGGTCTATGGTCGTCATAAATTGACCTTCCTGTACCAAAGGAAGAATGGAACAAATAGTTTTCCTCTTGAAGGACAGAACCCTGAGGAATTTGTTGAGACACCTGATGTCTAGAATGGGCCGAAAAGTTCCCTCCTTTTTAGGAACCACAAATAGATTTGAATAGAATTATAGACCCTGTTCTCTTAGAGGGACAGGGACAATAACTCCCAGAAAGTATAGGTCTTTTACACAGTTTAAGAAGGCCTCCTTTATTTGGTTTGAGGATAGTCTTGACAGGAGAAATCTGCCCTTGGAGGGCCAGACTTGAATCCCATTCTGTAACCCTGGGATACCATGTCCACTGCCCAAGGGTGTGGGACATCGCGTATCCAGGCTTGATGAAAAAAAGAAAGCCTGCCCCCCACCTGATCCACACTGGAATCGGGGGTGGAACATTTATGCTGATTTAGAATCAGCAGAAGGCTTCTTGTTTTGTTTTCCTTTGTTCCAGGGCTGGTTGAATTTCCAAGTGGATCTGGGTTGATCTGGTTTTGAAGAAGAAGAGGACTTTTGTCCCTGAAAGGAACGAAAATTAGAAGTCTGGCGACCTCTAGGTCTATTCTTCTTATCTTGAGGTAGGACAGATCCCTTTCCACCCGTAATCTCTGAAATGATCTCTGCCAGACCAGGTCCAAACAGAGTTTTTACCTTATAAGGTAAAGCCAAAAAGCTTGGCCTTAGAAGAGACATCAGCCGACCAAGATTTTAACCACAGAGCCTTGCGGGCTAGAACCGTGAAGCTAGACTTTTTAGCTCCCAGACAAATTATCTGCATATTGGCACCACAGATAAAGGTATTGGCCAATTTGAGAGCTTTGATCATATCTTGGATCTCCTCTATTGTAGTTTCCTTTGTAATAAGATCAGACAATGCACCGCACCAAAAAGATGCTGCTCCTGCAACCGTAGCAATACTCGCAGCAGGTTTCCACTGTAACCCTTGATGGATGTACATCTTTTTAAAGTAAGCCTCTAGCTTCTTGTCCATTGGGTCCTTAAGAGAGCAACTATCCTCTATAGGAATGGTAATTCTCTTAGCAAGAGTAGAAATAGCGCGCCATGAGTCACAAATAGAGTCAGCAGGAAACATCTTCTTAAAAACAGGAGAAGGGGAAAAGGAAGCACTGGTTTATCCAATTTCTGAGCAATAATTTTAGACATCTTCCTTGCGACAGGAAAAACCTCCTCAGAAGATGGGGAATCAAACTCTATCCAATTTAGAAGACTTTGTGGGGTTGACAGCAATGGAAGGTTCAGTCGTCTAAAGTAGCTAAAACCTCCTTCAATAGTAATCGGAGGTGTTCAAGCTTAAATCTAAAATTAACCTCTTAAGTTTCTGAAGATTTTTCTGATAAAGTGTCAGAGTCTGAGATCTCACCTTCAGAAGCTACTGAAGTATTCTTCTCATCAGACATCTGAGAAAGAGTGGCTAATGCAGACCTAAAGTCAGAAGCCTTACTATCAGGCAGATGTTTAGATTTTCTCTTACGCTTACCCGATAGATTGAAAGACCAAGGAACTGCCAGAGAGTCTATCAGTTCCGCCTGGCGATCCCTGGACCTCAACCCATATCTCGAGAGCTTGGCATTCTGACGAGTTGCCATGAGATCCAACTCCGGCTGACCCCATTTGAGAATCAGGTTGGAGAACACCTCCGGATGGAGTTCCCATTCTCCCGGATGAAAGGTCTGCCTGCTCAGAAAGGCCGCCTCCCAGTTGTCCACCCCTGGGATGTGGATCGCTGACAGATGGCAAGAGTGAGTCTCCGCCCACCGGATTATCTTGGCTACCTCTGTCATCGCGAAGGAACTCCTCGTTCCTCCCTGATGATTGATGTAAGCCACTGACGTGGTGATGTTTGCCTGGAATCTGATAAACTGGGCCGAAGCCAACTGAGGCCAGGCCAGGCGAGCATTGAAGATCGCTCTTAGTTCCAGGATGTTTATAGGAAGAGCAGACTCTGCCTGAGTCCAAACTCCCTGAACCTTTAGGGAACCCCAGAAAGCTCCCCACCCTAAAAGGATGGCGTCTGTTGTCACAAGCACCCAGGAAGGTCTGCGAAAGCAGGTTCCCTGGTATAGATGATCCAGAGACAACCACCATTGAAGAGAGTCCCTCGTCTCCTGTTCCAGGGTTATTCGAGGAGACAAATCTGCATAATCTCCATTCCACTGCCTGAGTCTGTTTAACTGCAGAGGCCTGAGGTGAAACCGAGTATGATGAGAAAGCTATGATGTCCATTGCCGCCACCATCAGTCCGATTACTTCCATGCACTGAGCCACTGACGGCTGAAGATAGGACTGAAGGGCTCGACAGGCATCTAGAATCTTTAATTTTCTGACCTCTGTCAGAAAAATCCTCATAGATCTAGAATCGATTAGAGTTCCCAAGAAAGTCACCCTTGTCTTTGGGATTAAGGAACTCTTTTCCAGATTTACCTTCCACCCGTGAGTTCTCAGGAAGGATAGCACAATGTCGGTATGAGACCTTGCTTGTTGACAAGATGGTGCCTGGATTAGAATATCGTCCAGATAAGGCGCCACCGCAATGCCCCGCGGTCTTAGAACCGCCAGCAGAGACCCCAGAACCTTTGTGAAAATTCTGGGTGCCGTGGCCAGACCGAAAAGAAGAGCCACAAACTGAAAAAGTGTTTGTCCAGAAAGGCAAACCTTAGGAACTTGTGATGATCTCTGTGGATAGGAACATGTAGATATGCATCCTTTAAGTCCACTGTCGTCATAAATTGACCCTCCTGGATCAATGGAAGAATGGTACGAATAGTTTCCATCTTGAATGATGGAACTCTGAGAAACTTGTTTAGACTCTTGAGGTCTAAAATAGGTCTGAAAGATCCCTCCTTTTTGGGAACTACAAACAGATTTGAATAAAAACCATGCCCGTGTTCCTGTACAGGAACAGGAATAATTACTCCCAGGGAGGAGAGGTCTCTTACACAATGTAAGAACGCCTCTCTTTATCTGGTTTGCAGATAATCTTGAAAGAAGAAATCTTCCTCGGGGAGGAACATTTTTGAACCCCAGTTTGTATCCCTGAGACTATTTCTATAGCCCAGGGATCCTGAACATCCCGCACCCAAGCCTGAACGAAGAAAGAAAGTCTGCCCCTTACCAGATCCGGTCCCGGATCGGGGGCATGCCCTTCATGCTGTTTTGGATTAAGCAGCAGGCTTCTTGGCTTGTTTACCCTTGTTCCAAGACTGGTTGGGTCTCTAAGTAGGCTTAGATTGCGAATAGTTTCCTTCTTGTTTAGAGGAGGAAGAAAAAGAATTTCCCTTGAAATTTCGAAAATTACTTTGTTGTCCTTTTTGTTTACTTCTCTTATCCTGAGGAAGGAGATGACCCTTACCTCCCGTGATATCAGAGATAATTTCCTTCAGGCCAGGTCCAAATAAGGTCTTTCCCTTGTAAGGAATTGCTAGAAGCTTAGACTTGGATGACACATCCGCAGACCAAGGTTTTAACCATAAGGCTCTGCGGGCTAGGATAGAGAACCCTGAACTCTTAGCTGCCAATGTAGTAATTTGCAGAGAGGCATCCGTAATAAAAGCATTGGCTAACTTCAGAGCTTTAATCCTATCTTGGATCTCCTCTAAAGAAGTCTCAGTCTTAAGAGACTCAGACAGAGCATCAAACCAATAAGCTGCCGCACTAGTGACAGTGGCAATGCACGCAGCCGGCTGCAATAGCAGACCTTGGTGAACATAAATCTTTAAGTAGACCCTCCAACTTCTTGTCCATGGGGTCTTTAAAAGCACAACTATCCTCAATAGGAATAGTAGTTCGCTTGGCTAAGGTGGAAATAGCCCCTTCCACCTTAGGAACCGTTTGCCAAGCTTCCCTGACAGCGTCAGCTATAGGAAACATCTTTTTGAAAATAGAAGGAGAGAAGGGAATACCTGGTCTCTCCCATTCCTTAGAAACAATCTCCGAAGCTCGCTTAGGCACCGGGAAAACATCTGAGTAAGAAGGAACTTTGAAATATCTGTCCAATTTACTCGACTTTGCAGGAGCGACCACTACTGTGGAATCACAGTCGTCTAAAGTAACCAAAACCTCCCTGAGTAACAGGCGGGGGTGTTCTAGTTTAAACCTGAGACAACCTCTGAATCAGTCAAAGGTAAGGAACTCTCTGAGTCTGAAATTTCACCTTCCGATAGGACCTCTATACCCTTCATCTCAGTTCCCTGGGAGGGTACATCCGAGATTTCCACCATGGCATCAGAAACCTCACTGACCACATGGTTGTCTTTCCTCTTACATTTGCCTTGTAGCATAGGAAAAGCAGACAACACATCAGAAATTGTGGAAGACATAAGTGCAGCTATGTCTTTTAAGGTAACTCCAGCAGGTGCTAGAGTAGAAGTACAGGGCACTGCTTGTGCGGGCGTTAAAGATTGGGATGCTTGGGGAGAAAGCTGCGGCATACTCTGAATCTCATCAACATTAGACTCCTGAGAAGCATCCACTTTTGAAAAATTTTGTTCATAAAAATGTTTCTCTCTATAGCTTAAAGCCCTCTCAATACATGAGGGACAAAAAGGAATTGGTGGTTCCACATTGGCATCCAAACACATGGTGCAAGTAACATTTTGCACAGCTTCTAAATCCATATTAAAGAACAGAAAATAATGTAACAATCAAAAAAAAAAGTAAAACATTTTTTATTACAAAAAAATGTTACTGGCCCTTTAAAATTTAAAACTGAACTTTTTTACTGCAGGAAAAAAAAAAGTGTGTTTACAAAATTTAAACAGAATACCTATAAATTTTGAATGTCTAACAAGATACTGTGCCTTTAAATTTTAAATATAAAACTATCTTCCTGCTTTTTTCACAACAGTCAGACACTACGCCTCAGCAGCTCTGCTGAGGCGCCTACCTGCCGACCGGTCTCACTGCAATGTCCCAGCGGTAGAGCGCTAACAACCGCATGCTTGTTCTGCTTGAAAAACCATGCGGTTCCAGAGCGATACTTAAACTTCAACTGTCCTTGCTAGTTTTAGAGCAGAGTCGCCCCACAGCTAAACCGGAACGTCTAAGGATACCAGACTAGTTGAAAACTGCGCAGTGTAATATGGCTCTCCTCTAAGGAAGTCTGAAGCGCGCCAATCGTGGGCGTTAACATATACACAACCGACCAGCTTTCTTTTCATAAAAATAAAACCAATAGTGACAAAGCTTTACCCCCAGCCCCAGTGCCTGTACGTAAGCTGCCATAAAAAACACCCTCCATGCATAGAGAGCCTGAAGTCCCATATCAAAGGCTCCATTTCTGAGCCTTATATGTAGTAAAGGTATAATTAAAGTGCCCACTTTTCCTCTGAGTCTGTATTTATCCCCCAGAATAAAAAGTCTGCACTTACCTTAATGCTGTCCGACAGCAGGACAGCCCAACAGGTTTAAGAGGTCCTCTCCCTCCTATAGCCCTGTGGAAAATGATAAGGCCCGAGTTAGACTTGATTAGGCCATCAGGATAAGGGCAGCATAAATGCATGGGAGGCGCAGTGAGAATTATGTCCCACCAGTTCCCATTGCTCTAAAGCCACCAAGAGCTCTACTGAAGAGACTGATATGGACTACGGCTACACCCTAGAACAAAGCAGCACAATCCTGCACTACTTTAAAAATAAAAAAACCTCTTGATTGAAGAATATATTCTAACACCTCACTTTACCTCTTCCTATCACTAACGTAGGCAAAGAGAATGACTGGAGTGGGAGGGAAGGGAGGAGCTATTTAACAGCTCTGCTGTGGTGCTCTTTGCCTCCTCCTGCTGACCAGGAGGTGAATATCCCATAAGTAATGAAGATGATCCGTTAACTCATCGTGTCTTTAAAAAGAAATATTAAAAAAAAAATATTTTAATCCTACAGTTAAATATTAAATACTTGTATTTGATTCAAATGGCCTACCAGCCAGAAAAAGTGTCCAACTAGTAAGAGCAACTCTGTAGTAGTGAGTCAAAGACGGCTGCACAAAACACTCTCCAACCGTTCCGCCCTGTAAAAGCGGAAATGCGGTCGCCACGTGAGCGTCAAACAGAAATAAAACTGTGTCACAGAAAAATACACATCTCTAAAAAGAGCACGAAGAAACTTGCAGTTTAAAAAAACATTAATAAAACTGTTTAATATAAGTCCCAACAATGAAAAAGATATATATAAGCCTCTAAACCTAGAAGCATACTTATATAGTAGGTAACTAATAAAGTAAGTCCTTTACCGTTAACCCATGAAATCCCCTGGCCAAGTGAACTCCACATATTTGAGTCGCATACTGTATAAAAATACTCAAGTGCCATGTCCTCAATATGAATCCTTAATTATTAAGGAGTATTAAGTCCCAAAGAAAGGATCGGATAATGAAGATTACCCTCTTAAATGCTGCTATCCTTCTGTACCTAGAAGGCAAAGGCACTTAACTTAGATCCAAGTGCAGGGCAGATGCTGATCCTTAGGTGTGGCAGGTACTTCACTCCCTGTAGGAAAAGAAAGAACAGAGTCACCAACTCTGTCTTTCTGTAAAGGTGTAGCAAAGTGTTAGAAGTAAAGCAAAGACTACCTCGCCGCCTTTTAACTGCTAAAAGCCACCTACTCTTACTCAAGAGATTGACGTGGACCCAGCAAGACCCCAGTCCTTGCTCGCAGGGAAAATACCCATAAAAGGACAAATTATCTTCAGACACTGACTTTGCACAACCTCCGTTGACAGAGGCAAAGAGAATGACTGGGGGTTATGGGTAAGGCAGTTACACTTAACAGCTTTGCTGGGGTGCTCGCTCTTTGCCTCCTCCTGAGTTGAATATACCACTAGTAATTGGAATGATGTCGTGGACTCTCCATGTCATAGGAAAGAAATATAGTTTTGATAGGTAAAAACAAAACAAAAACACAAGGCTCTATTTCTGTTTAAATGGAATGATAACAGAAATGCCAACAATTTGGCAAGTTTTTCTCTGAAATTCCAGGTAGCGAAGGGGTTAAGGCACAATTGGGTTTCAGATGCCCTGGGTACAGAATGCATTTACTCTATACTTTCCTGTGGCCCCCTGCCATTTTTTTGAAGCAAGAAATGTAACATTTCCTTCTACCTCTCACCTATCCGAGTACTCATGCACATAAGACAACTTAACTTAAGCAAATTTATTGCTGAAATGTACATGTTATGCTTTTGAGCACGCACAATATAGAGTAACTAAACAATTAAAAAAGCATTAACATGATTGTCATAATTCGTATCTAAAAGCTAAACATTCTTTGGCTGTAGTAGGAGAGAAGAGAACTCAATGAGATGGTCTGTGCACTTCAGGAATGTTATATTAGCTATTGAAAGCACTGATAAGCCGAAGCTGTCAGCTACAGAAGCCCCATGTGCCCTGGACAGTAATGAGCACTATGAAGATATGCTGGGCGAACTTTAAACGCTAGCTGTCTGAAACTACAAGTGGAGCCATTTGAAATCTAAAAGGTGATTATTCTTGGCACTTAAGTGGCCGTAGCTTGTAAAGAGACAATCAGAAGGATTATTTATTGTTTTACTGATCACAAGGGGGCATTACGAACTGACATAAAATCCAGTTTTATTGAAGCTATTTAAAAGAAAACAAAGGCAGAACGGAAATATCAGGAATTGAAAATACACTTTCAAAAAATATTAAAACAGCAAAGGGATACTGTCAAAAGACGCATAGTTAGGATAGGCACAGAGGACAAAAGTAACTGGCATTGTATAAAAGCACATTGCAAACAAACGTAAAATGGATGCTATAGCTCATAGTACAAAATATTTAAGCCTGCAGGTCAATGTGTTAAAACAGCTTTTCACATCCTATCTAAACAAGGGCAAAATATTTTATCTTTAAATATACATAACCCAGTGTCTGTTCAACAACAGTTAACAATCTGTACAACATCTCCTAAAGAAATGATCTGAAGGTCATTCAGCCGTGCGTTGTATCGTCCTCAACGAAGTCCTTGGCCTGTTCTGCTGTGATCACATCAATATGACTCACCTGTAGGAACACACAAAGTAACAATAAGTATAGCTGCTAAATGATGTAGTTATTTTTTGGTTTATGATGAAAGCAAAAACGCATACTACATTATGATATAATATTGCAAATCTTTAAAAGCTATCCTAGATGAGTTATAACACTTAACCCCTTAATGACCGCGACATACCATGTACATCGCTGGTCGTTAAGGGATTGTATGGCTAGAGGAGTGCAGGTCTTGCCGTGCGTGTCAAATGACATAATAGCATGGCTATTTGTTTAGAGCTGAAAACGTCACCTCATTGGAGAAGAACGCCATGCCATGGGCAGCTGGAGGTGCTGATTTTAGAGATTTACTTGCCGCACAGATAGGGTGAGTGTAACACCGTTTTTTTAGTAAGTGATGACTGAATGTAATGCTTATTTTTAGTGATGGTAAATCCAAGCGTTTTTGATACACTTGGATTTAATATCACTTTAAGGGGTTAAGATTTAAAAGAGACATGGAACAGAGCGTACAGCTTTAAAAAATACAATTTACTGCTATTTTGAAATTTACCTTTTGGTATCCCTAGTTGAAACTTAGTTCCTATCTGTGAGAGCATACTGAGGTAAAGCTCAGGGGTGTGCATGTGTCTTCAGAACTGTATGTATAACATTGTTACAAACATTGTTGCAAGCACAATTGCCAAATCAAGCTCAAGACACATGCATGTCCCTCTGCCTACATCAGTTTGCCCTCTTGGAAAAAAAGTTAAACAAGGATACCAAAAGAAAGAAGTACATTTGATGATAGTTAATTTAAAGGGACAGTCTACACTAAAATTGTTATTGTTTAAAAAGATAGATAATGCCTTTACTACCTATTCCTCAGCTTTGCATAACCAACATTGTTAGATTAGTACACTTTATAAATCTTTAAACCTCTAAATTTCTGCCTATTTCTAAGCCCCTGCAGGCCGCCTTTTAATCACATGCTTTATATTTCCTTTTCACAACAAGAGACTGCAAGTTCATGTGGGCCATATAGATAACAATGTGTTCACGTACAACAAGTCATTTAAAGTGCCAGTAAACCATAAAAAAAAGTTATATAATTCTGCACATAGTGCAGAATTATATAACATTATAATAGCGCAAACATTGTAAAACCAAATTTCCCCTTTGAATTTAAAAAACATAATTTATGCTTACCTGATAAATTCCTTTCTCCTGTAGTGTAGTCAGTCCACGGGTCATCCATTACTTATGGGATTATATCTCCTCCCTAACAGGAAGTGCAAGAGGATCACCCAAGCAGAGCTGCTATATAGCTCCTCCCCTCTACGTCATACCCAGTCATTCGACCGAAACCAAACGAGAAAGGAGAAACTATAGGGTGCAGTGGTGACTGGAGTTTAATTTAAAATTTAGACCTGCCGTAAAAACAGGGCGGGCCGTGGACTGACTACACTACAGGAGAAAGGAATTTATCAGGTAAGCATAAATTATGTTTTCTCCTGTTAAGTGTAGTCAGTCCACGGGTCATCCATTATTTATGGGATACCAATACCAAAGCTAAAAGTACACGGATGACGGGAGGGACAGGCAGGACCTTTACACGGAAGGAACCACTGCCTGAAGAACCTTTCTCCCAAAAACAGCCTCCGAAGAAGCAAAAGTGTCAAATTTGTAAAATTTTGAAAAGGTGTGAAGTGAAGACCAAGTCGCAGCCTTGCAAATCTGTTCAACAGAGGCCTCATTTTTAAAGGCCCAAGTGGAAGCCACAGCTCTGGTAGAATGAGCTGTAATTCTTTCAGGAGGCTGCTGTCCAGCAGTCTCATAGGCTAAACGTATTATGCTACGAAGCCAGAAGGAGAGAGAGGTAGCCGAAGCCTTTTGACCTCTCCTCTGTCCAGAATAAACGACAAACAGGGAAGAAGTTTGTCGAAAATCTTTAGTTGCCTGCAAATAAAATTTCAGGGCATGGACGACGTCCAGATTGTGCAGAAGTCGTTCCTTCTTTGAAGAAGGGTTAGGGCACAATGATGGCACAACAATCTCTTGATTGATATTCCTGTTAGTGACTACCTTAGGTAAGAACCCAGGTTTAGTACGCAGAACTACCTTGTCTGAATGAAAAATCAGATAAGGAGAATCACAATGTAAGGCCGATAACTCAGAGACTCTTCGAGCCGAGGAAATAGCCATTAAAAACAGAACTTTCCAAGATAACAGCTTGATATCAATGGAATGAAGGGGTTCAAACGGAACACCCTGTAAAACGTTAAGAACTAAGTTTAAGCTCCATGGCGGAGCAACAGTTTTAAACACAGGCTTAATCCTGGCCAAAGCCTGACAAAAAGCCTGAACGTCTGGAACTTCTGACAGACGTTTGTGTAAAAGGATGGACAGAGCTGAGATCTGTCCCTTTAACGAACTAGCAGATAAACCCTTTTCTAAACCTTCTTGTAGAAAAGACAATATCCTAGGAATCCTAACCTTACTCCATGAGTAACTCTTGGATTCGCACCAATGCAAGTATTTACGCCATATTTTATGGTAAATTTTCCTGGTAACAGGTTTCCTAGCCTGTATTAAGGTATCAATCACTGACTCCGAGAATCCACGCTTTGATAGAATCAAGCGTTCAATCTCCATGCAGTCAGCCTCAGAGAAATTAGATTTGGATGTTTGTAAGGACCCTGAACCAGAAGGTCCTGTCTCAGAGGCAGAGACCATGGTGGACAGGACGACATGTCCACTAGATCTGCATACCAGGTCCTGCGTGGCCACGCAGGCGCTATTAGAATCACCGATGCTCTCTCCTGTTTGATCTTGGCAATCAGTCGAGGAAGCATCGGGAAGGGTGGAAACACATAAGCCATGTTGAAGACCCAAGGTGCTGTCAGAGCATCTATCAGAACCGCTCCCGGGTCCCTGGACCTGAATCCGTAACAAGGAAGCTTGGCGTTCTGGCGAGACGCCATGAGATCCAGATCTGGTTTGCCCCAACGCCGAAGCAGTTGGGCAAATACCTCCGGATGAAGTTCCCACTCCCCCGGATGAAAAGTCTGGCGATTTAGGAAATCCGCCTCCCAGTTCTCCACGCCTGGGATGTGGATCGCTGACAGGTGGCAAGAGTGAGATTCTGCCCAGCGAATTATCTTTGAGACTTCCATCATCGCTAGGGAACTCCTTGTCCCTCCCTGATGGTTGATGTAAGCCACAGTCGTGATGTTGTCCGACTGAAACCTGATGAACCTCAGAGTTGCTAACTGAGGCCAAGCCAGAAGGGCATTGAGAACTGCTCTTAATTCCAGGATGTTTATTGGAAGGAGTCTCTCCTCCTGAGTCCATGATCCCTGAGCCTTCAGGGAATTCCAGACAGCGCCCCAACCTAGCAGGCTGGCGTCTGTTGTTACAATCGTCCAATCTGGCCTGCTGAAGGGCATCCCCCTGGACAGATGTGGCTGAGAAAGCCACCATAGAAGAGAATCTCTGGTCTCTTGATCCAGATTCAGCATAGGGGACAAATCTGAGTAATCCCCATTCCACTGATTTAGCATGCACAATTGTAGTGGTCTGAGATGCAGGCGAGCAAAAGGTACTATGTCCATTGCCGCTACCATTAAGCCGATTACCTCCATGCATTGAGCCACTGACGGGTGTTGAATGGAATGAAGGACACGGCAAGCATTTAGAAGTTTTGTTAACCTGTCCTCTGTCAGGTAAATTTTCATTTCTACAGAATCTATAAGAGTCCCCAAGAAGGGAACTCTTGTGAGTGGCAATAGAGAACTCTTTTCTACGTTCACCTTCCACCCATGCGACCTAAGAAATGCCAGAACTAACTCTGTATGAGACTTGGCAGTCTGGAAACTTGACGCTTGTATCAGAATGTCGTCTAGGTACGGAGCTACCGAAATTCCTTGCGGTCTTAGTACCGCCAGAAGAGAGCCCAGAACCTTTGTAAAGATTCTTGGAGCCGTAGCTAACCCGAAGGGAAGAGCTACAAACTGGTAATGCCTGTTTAGGAAGGCAAATCTTAGATACCGGTAATGATCCTTGTGAATCGGTATGTGAAGGTAGGCATCCTTTAAATCCACAGTGGTCATGTACTGACCCTTTTGGATCATAGGTAAGATTGTCCGAATAGTTTCCATTTTGAACGATGGAACTCTTAGGAATTTGTTTAGGATTTTTAAGTCCAAGATTGGTCTGAAGGTTCCCTCTTTTTTGGGAACCACAAACAGATTTGAGTAAAACCCTTGTCCGTGTTCCGACCGCGGAACTGGGTGGATCACTCCCATTAGTAAAAGGTCTTGTACACAGCGTAGAAACGCCTCTTTCTTTATCTGGTTTGCTGACAACCTTGAAAGATGAAATCTCCCTTTTGGAGGAGAAGCTTTGAAGTCCAGAAGATATCCCTGAGATATGATCTCTAGCGCCCAGGGATCCTGGACATCTCTTGCCCAAGCCTGGGCGAAGAGAGAAAGTCTGCCCCCCACTAGATCCGTTTCCGGATCGGGGGCCCTCACTTCATGCTGTCTTAGGGGCAGCAGCAGGTTTTCTGGCCTGCTTGCCCTTGTTCCAGGACTGGTTAGGTTTCCAGCCCTGTCTGTAGCGAGCAACAGTTCCTTCCTGTTTTGGAGCGGAGGAAGTTGATGCTGCTCCTGCCTTGAAGTTACGAAAGGCACGAAAATTAGACTGTCTAGCCCTTGGTTTGGCTCTGTCTTGAGGCAGGGCATGGCCCTTACCTCCAGTAATGTCAGCGATAATTTCTTTCAAACCGGGCCCGAATAATGTCTGCCCTTTGAAAGGTATGTTAAGCAATTTAGATTTAGAAGTCACATCGGCTGACCAGGATTTAAGCCACAGCGCTCTGCGCGCTTGAATGGCGAATCCGGAGTTCTTAGCTGTAAGTTTAGTTAAGTGTACTACGGCATCAGAAATAAATGAATTAGCTAGCTTAAGGACTCTAAGCTTGTCTGTAATCTCATCCAATGTAGCTGAGCTAATGGTCTCTTCCAGAGACTCAAACCAGAATGCCGCCGCAGCCGTGACAGGCGCAATGCATGCAAGGGGTTGTAATATAAAACCTTGTTGAACAAACATTTTCTTAAGGTAACCCTCTAACTTTTTATCCATTGGATCTGAAAAAGCACAGCTATCCTCCACCGGGATAGTGGTGCGCTTAGCCAGAGTAGAAACTGCTCCCTCCACCTTAGGGACCGTCTGCCATAAGTCCCGTGTGGTGGCGTCTATTGGAAACATTTTTCTAAATATAGGAGGGGGTGAAAAAGGCACACCGGGTCTATCCCACTCCTTGTTAACAATTTCTGTAAGCCTTTTAGGTATAGGAAAAACGTCAGTACACGTCGGTACCGCAAAATATTTATCCAGCCTACATATTTTCTCTGGAATTGCAACCGTGTTACAATCATTCAGAGCCGCTAATACCTCCCCTAGTAATACACGGAGGTTCTCAAGCTTAAATTTAAAATTTGAAATGTCTGAGTCCAGTTTACTTGGATCAGATCCGTCACCCACAGAATGAAGCTCTCCGTCCTCATGTTCTGCAAATTGTGACGCAGTATCAGACATGGCTCTATTATTATCAGCGCACTCTGTTCTCACCCCAGAGTGGTCTCGTTTACCCCTAAATTCTGGCAATTTAGATAATACTTCAGTCATAACATTAGCCATGTCTTGCAAAGTGATTTGTAAGGGCCGCCCTGATGTACTTGGCGCCACAATATCACGCACCTCCTGAGCGGGAGACGAAGGTACTGACACGTGAGGAGAGTTAGTCGGCATAACTTCCCCCTCGTTGTCTGGTGAAATTTTCTTTACTTGTACAGATTGGCTTTTATTTAAAGTAGCATCAATACAATTAGTACACAAATTTCTATTGGGCTCCACATTGGCCTTTAAACATATTGCACAAAGAGATTCCTCTGTGTCAGACATGTTTAAACAAACTAGCAATGAAACTAGCAAGCTTGGAAAATACTTTTCAAATAAATTTATAAGCAATATAAAAAAACGTTACTGTGCCTTTAAGAAGCACAAAAAAACTGTCACAGTTGAAATAACAATGAACCAAATTAGTTATAGCAACCAAATTTTCACAGTAAATGCATTAAGTTAGCAAAGGATTGCACCCACCAGCAAATGGATGATTAACCCCTTAATACCCAAAAACGGATAACAATTTTTAAGCGTTTTTATCACAGTCAAAAACACAGTCTCACAGGTCTGCTGTGAGTGATTACCTCCCTCAAAACTAGTTTTGGAGACCCCTGGGCTCTGTAGAGACGTCCTGGATCATGGAGGAAGAATAGGAAGACTGTGACTGAATTTTTACTGCGCAATAAAGCGCCAAAATAGGCCCCTCCCACTCATATTACAACAGTGGGGAAGCTCAGTAAACTGATTTTATTCATAAATAAACGACAGCCATGTGGAAAAATAATGCCCAAAAAGTTTTATCACCAAGTACCTCATAGAAAAACGATTAACATGCCAGTAAACGTTTAAAAAATAAAATTATGAAATGTTATTAATAAGCCTGCTGCTAGTCGCTTTCACTGCAGTGGAGGCTCAAAGATAAGTTAAATGTATACAGTATTTTCTTAGTGAAGTTCCATTCCCCAGAAATACCTCAGTGTAAACATACATACATATCAGCCTGATACCAGTCGCTACTACTGCATTTAAGGCTGCACTTACATTACATCGGTATTAGCAGTATTTTCTCAGTCAATTCCATTCCTTAGAAAATAATATACTGCAACATACCTCCTTGCAGGTGAACCCTGCCCGCTGTCCCCTGTTCTGAAGTTACCTCACTCCTCAGAATGGCCGAGAACAGCAAATGGATCTTAGTTACGACCGCTAAGATCATACACAAACTCAGGTAGATTCTTCTTCTAATGCTGCCTGAGAAAAAACAACACACTCCGGTGCTGTTTAAAATAACAAACTTTTGATTGAAGAAATAAAAACTAAGTTTAACAACCACAGTCCTCTCACACGTCCTATCTATTAGTTAGGTGCAAGAGAATGACTGGGTATGACGTAGAGGGGAGGAGCTATATAGCAGCTCTGCTTGGGTGATCCTCTTGCACTTCCTGTTAGGGAGGAGATATAATCCCATAAGTAATGGATGACCCGTGGACTGACTACACTTAACAGGAGAAAATAACTGCTGTTTTACAGACCCGCTCTCTGTGATCTTCTGAGCGGGTCTGTTGTTTTTACTGAGCGCATCGGGCCAGCTGTATAGTCACAGCCCGGCCCGACCGCGCCATAGCACTAAGTGCAGCTCGCTCCTGATGCCTGACAGAGCAGGAGCGAGCTGCACTTAGTGCTATGGCGCGGTCGGGCCGGGCTGTGACTATACAGCTGGCCCGATGCGCTGTTTGAAAAAAAAAAACAGACCCGCTCAGAAGATCACAGAGAGCGTGTCTGTAAAACAGCAGTTATTTTTTAAATTCAAAGGGGAAATTTGGTTTTACAATGTTTGCGCTATTATAATGTTATATAATTCTGCACTATGTGCAGAATTATATAACATTTTTTTTTATGGTTTACTGTCCCTTTAAGAGTTAACACAACACAGTACTAAATGCAAGTCAATAGATAATAACTAAAACATCATGTAATCAGGGGGCTGTCAGAAGAGGCTTAGATACAAGGTAAAAAGTATATAAATATAACTGTGTTTATGCAAAACTTGGGAATGGGTAATAAAGGGATTATGGTGCTTTTAAAACCATAACATTTCTATTGTAGACTGTCCCTTTATTTTTTTTAATTTTACACTCTGAAAAATGAACAATGTAATTTTCTATATCATTTCAATAAATGTGTAATAGCAAAAGATACCAAAAAGCTTGTAACCTTGCCATTCAATCGTCAAGTCTGGCATTTTAGAAGCATTTGTAAACTTTGTATTAGACTTGAGCACAGCAGATACTTGCGAGAGGCCAAGTAAAGAGGGAGTGCTATTTGATACAGCATATGTCCAATTACACTATATAATGTTTCAGAGTAATGGAAACAAAACCTCTACAGCACAGATAAGATTTTCTAGTGGGGCACTAAAGGTTAATGTTAAAGCGAAAGAATCAATTAACGTGTTGCATACAAGGTACAAATTATATTTGTTAACCTAAATGCCCTTATCCTTGAATGTAAGAGACACATAGCAATTTCCCCTTCCACTACATGTTCAACGTTTCATCCACTAGTTGAGGAAAACCTGAGCAGTAGACTTGTTTAATGGACAAACAGATGTATTATAATGTCCTGGTCTCTATTCTACAGTTAAATACAAAAACACCCAAAAGTATGGGAGAAATTTAGACATTCTATTAGCAAAGGATGTTGACATGTAGATTTGGAACAGTTTAAGAAAATAAATTTTTGACAGTGTTTAACATTTTGTATTTGAAGAGAATGTAATACACACTGTTAAATGTACAGGTAATTATGCACACAAGTAGCAAAACTTTTAGTTTACCTTATTTCTAAATTTGACACCATAGAACTTGTCAGCTGATTCCAACAGTTCAGGCCTGAAAGTTGTTGTAATAAACTGGGCATGAGAAGCGAGTTCCATGATCATATCTGCAGAAATAAAGATATTTCACAAGGTGCACGATTAAGGAGATTTCTCAGCATTACACACCAGAACGCCCTGTGCGGAGCACCTTCTCTGACCTGCTCTGCAAAAACATAATTTATGCTTACCTGATAAATTTATTTCTCTTGTGGTGTATCCAGTCCACGGATCATCCATTACTTGTGGGATATTCTCATTCCCAACAGGAAGTTGCAAGAGGACACCAACAGCAGAGCTGTCTATATAGCTCCTCCCCTAACTGCCATATCCAGTCATTCGACCGAAAACAAACAGAGAAAGGAGAAACCATAGGGTGCAGTGGTGACTGTAGTTTAAAATTAAAAAATACCTGCCTTAAAATGACAGGGCGGGCCGTGGACTGGATACACCACAAGAGAAATAAATTTATCAGGTAAGCATAAATTATGTTTTTTCTTGTAAGGTGTATCCAGTCCACGGATCATCCATTACTTGTGGGATACCAATACCAAAGCTAAAGTACACGGATGAAGGGAGGGACAAGGCAGGTACCACTGCCTGTAAAACCTTTCTCCCAAAAATAGCCTCCGAAGAAGCAAAAGTATAAAATTTGTAGAATTTTGAAAAAGTATGAAGCGAAGACCAAGTCGCCGCCTTGCAAATCTGTTCAACAGAAGCCTCATTTTTAAAGGCCTATGTGGAAGCCACAGTTCTAGTAGAATGAGCTGTAATCCTTTCAGGAGGCTGCTGTCCAGAAGTCTCATAGGCTAAGCGGATTATGCTTCTTAGCCAAAAAGAAAGAGGTTGCCGAAGCCTTTTGACCTCTCCTCTGTCCAGAGTAGACCACAAACAAAGCAGATGTTTGACGAAAATCTTTAGTAGCTTGTAAGTAAAACTTTAAAGCACGAACCACGTCCAGATTGTGTAATAGACGTTCCTTCTTTGAAGAAGGATTAGGACACAAAGACGGAACAACAATCTCTTGATTTATATTCTTATTAGATACCACCTTAGGTAAAAACCCAGGTTTGGTACGCAGAACTACCTTATCTGCATGGAATATAGAATCACATTGTAAGGCAGATAACTCGGAAACTCTACGAGCCGAGGAAATAGCTATCAAAAAAAAACTTTCCAAGATAAAAGTTTGATATCTATAGAATGAAGAGGTTCAAACGGAACCCCCTGAAGAACTTTACGAACCAAATTTAAGCTCCAAGGTGGAGCAACAGGTTTAAACACAGGCTTGATTCTAACTAAAGCCTGACAAAATGCCTGAACGTCTGGGACATCCGCCAGACGCTTGTGCAAAAGGATAGCGCAGAAATCTGTCCCTTTAAGGAACTAGCTGACAATCCTTTCTCCAATCCTTCTTGGAGAAAAGATAATATCCTGGGAATCCTGACCTTACTCCATGAGTAGCCCTTGGATTCACACCAATAAAGATATTTACGCCATATCTTATGATAGATTTTCCTGGTGACAGGCTTTCGTGCCTGAATTAAGGTATCAATGACTGACTTGGAGAAACCACGTTTTGATAAAATCAAGCGTTCAATCTCCAGGCAGTCAGCCTCAGAGAAATTAGATTTGGATGGTTGAAAGGACCTTGAAGTAGAAGGTCCTGTCTCAACGGCAGAGTCCATGGTGGAAAAGATGACATGTCCACTAGATCTGCATACCAAGTACTGCGTCACCGATGCTCTCTCCTGCTTGATCTTGGCAATCAGACGAGGGAGCAGAGGAAACGGTGGAAACACATAAGCCAGGTTGAAGGACCAAGGCGCTGCTAGAGCATTTATCAATGTTGCCTTGGGGTCCCTGGACTTGGATCCGTAACAAGTAAGCTTGGCGTTCTGGCGAGACGCCATGAGATCCAGTTCTGGTTTGCCCCAACGATGAACCAATTGTGCAAACACCTCCGGATGGAGTTCCCACTCCCCCGGATGAAAAGTCTGTCTTCCCAGTTCTCTACACCTGGGATATGGATAGCTGATAGGTGGCAAGAGTGAATCTCTGCCCAGCGAATTATCTTTGAGACTTCTAACATCGCTAGGGAACTCCTTGTTCCCCCTTGATGGTTGATGTAAGCCACAGTCGTGATGTTGTCCAACTGAAATCTGATGAACCTCATTGTCGCTAGCTGAGGCCAAGCCTGAAGAGCACTGAATATCACTCTTAGTTCCAGAATGTTTATTGGAAGGAGTGACTCCTCCTGAGTCCACGATCCCTGAGCCTTCAGGGAGTTCCAGACTGCACCCCAACCTAGAAGGCTGGCATCTGTCGTTACAATTGTCCAATCTGGCCTGCGAAAGGTCATACCTTTGGACAGATGGACAGCAAATATAAAAACGGTACTGTGCCTTTAAGAGAAACAAATTTTTTACAGTGTGTATAATAAGTTAACAGAGCATTGCACCCACTTGCAAATGGGTGATTAACCCCTTAGTTCAAAAAACGGATAAAAAAAACTGTTTTTTAACAGTCACACCAAACTGCCACAGCCTTGCTGTGGGCCTAGTAACACAGTGGAAAGCCTCAGGAAACTGTTTCTAGGCAAATTTAAGCCAGCCATGTGGAAAAAACTAGGCCCCAATAAAGTTTTATCACCAAAGTATATATAAAAACGTTTAAACATGCCAGCAAACGATTTATATTGTAAATATAAAAGAGTATTACCTCAGAAAGTAAGCATGATACCAGTCGTTATTAAATCACTGTATCCAGGCTTACCTTACATAAATTTGGCATCAGCAGCATTTTCTAGCATTCACATCTTCTAGAAAAATCTTAACTGCACATACCTCATAGCAGGATAACCTGCACGCCATTCCCCCGCTGAAGTTATCTCTCTCTTCAGTCATGTGTGAGAACAGCAATTGATCTTAGTTACAACCTGCTAAGATCATAGACATCACAGGCAGATTCTTCTTCTAGTTTCTGCCTGGGACAAAATAGTACAACTCTAGTACCATTTAAAAATAATAAACTTTTGATTGAAGCAAAATAACAGCTACATTTCACCACTTCTCTCTTACTACCTCCATGTTTGTTGAGAGTTGCAAGAGAATGACTGGATATGGCAGTTAGGGGAGGAGCTATATAGACAGCTCTGCTGTGGGTGTCCTCTTGCAACTTCCTGTTGGGAATGAGAATATCCCACAAGTAATGGATGATCCGTGGACTGGATACACCTTACAAGAGAAATAATTAGACTTTCAGGAAGTAATCATTGGAGTAATACAAATAGGCAACTAACTTCCTTTAGCCAACAGGACAAACTCCAAGCTTCCCTTACCTCATCACCCAATACACCCCTATTACAGCCGGATACTGAACAAAGATTGACATCCAAGTAATTAAGCCAGGGTTTACAACCAATTTGTGAAGTTTATATCAGTTTTATGTTTTGTCACCATGGCAGCACTGCACATGGGTCATGCCCAAGCTGAATTCTGGAGGGGAAATAAAAAAAAGAATGCTGATGGCACTGAATCGAGGCCTAATTAAAATGGATGACCTGATATAATAATAATAATAATAAAAAAACAAATATCAGCTTTGCACAAATAAAAAAATAATCTAGGGAAAGAAACACACATGGAGAAGATAAAAAAACACCACATCCAGTTATTGGAATCATAATATAGTCCACTGTATTAAGATCATCATTTTACTTGAAAGAAACACTACATGTAAATTCTATTTAAATTATAAACAGATAAACTGCCCTATTTGCAAAAACAATAAAATGCAAGATTAGTAAAAGTATGTTAGGATGTAGGAGGAGACTCAGAAATAATCAAACATGTTTTTTCCCCTTGAAATTTGACTTTATTGTCAATAATCCAACTGAATTAGAGTTGAAAAAGTAGCGGGTACATTTGCTCTATAGAGAACTCCATGAGAGGAGGTCTACTTTGAAAATAGTAATCTTACTAATTAGATTGTGTGGTCTCTAGATAGCACAGTATAAAAGAGCCGCAAAGCAGCAAGAATCAGCTTTACCCATGGTCTATGTAGATGTTATTGCTTATATTGCCAATATGTCTCCAGTCCCCTTGTTGAATGATATTATGTGAACTGGCCTATCATGATCAGACAACCCGCGGCCCACTAAATACATTTAGAAGCTGTATGGCTCATTCCATTTAAACAAAGTGGAGGACTCTAATGAGCTTAGAATAAAACCTTGAAGCATATATATATTATCATATTAACCACTTTTCAGCTGCTACATGGGCTTCCAGGGCTATAGGAGTGCAGTCTCACCTCTGTTGGCAAGACCCGCATTCCTAAAGCCCTGGATGCCTTTGCAACGCCCAATGTGCAGGGTATGGCAGTCTGTTGCGAAGGGATTAAGAGAGAATCCTGCTTTTATCTTTTTTTTTTAATAAATCAAAAGGACATCTAGATTGTTGAAAGATCTGAAAAGGCTGCTTTACATGGTCTCTTCATATTCCTTAAAGGGACACTCAAGTCAAAATAATTTTTTATGATTTAGAAAGAGCAGCAGTTTTAAGACACTTTCCGATTTACTTCCATTATCAAATTGTGCACAGTCTTTTTATATTCACACTTTCGGGGGAACAAGATCCTACTGAGCATGTGCAGAAGCTCACAGGGTATAAATATACTAATCTGTGATTGGATGATGTCTATCACATTATACAGGGGGCAGGAAAATGGGAGAGAAAATAAATTTGTGAGAAAAAAAAAATATCTACTGCTTATTTGAAATTCAGAGTAGGTGTTAAATCATTGTTTTTTTAATATGCACTTGTTTATTATGCAATTCTACTGCATAGTCCTTTAAATAAACTGGATAGCAAAATATTCTGTAAATCCCAAATAGTTTACCTGACACAGCTTTTCTGTGCATAGCATCCAGTGCCTGGTCAATTTCATCAAAAAGGTAAAATGGAGCAGGGTCACACTTCTGGATGGCGAAAATAAGTGCCAGAGCAACCAGCGATTTCTGTCCACCAGACAGCTGCTGCATTTCTCTCATTTCTGCTTGCTTTCCGGTGAATGAAACCTACAAAAATATTTACAAGTTACAGTGTAATCAGTGGCGAAAACAGAATTTATGTTTACCTGATAAATTACTTTCTCCAACGGTGTGTCCGGTCCACGGCGTCATCCTTACTTGTGGGATATTCTCTTCCCCAACAGGAAATGGCAAAGAGCCCAGCAAAGCTGGTCACATGATCCCTCCTAGGCTCCGCCTACCCCAGTCATTCGACCGACGTAAAGGAGGAATATTTGCATAGGAGAAACCATATGATACCGTGGTGACTGTAGTTAAAGAAAATAAATTATCAGACCTGATTAAAAAACCAGGGCGGGCCGTGGACCGGACACACCGTTGGAGAAAGTAATTTATCAGGTAAACATAAATTCTGTTTTCTCCAACATAGGTGTGTCCGGTCCACGGCGTCATCCTTACTTGTGGGAACCAATACCAAAGCTTTAGGACACGGATGAAGGGAGGGAGCAAATCAGGTCACCTAAATGGAAGGCACCACGGCTTGCAAAACCTTTCTCCCAAAAATAGCCTCAGCGGAAGCAAAAGTATCAAACTTGTAAAATTTGGTAAAAGTGTGCAGTGAAGACCAAGTCGCTGCCCGACATATCTGATCAACAGAAGCCTCGTTCTTGAAGGCCCATGTGGAAGCCACAGCCCTAGTGGAATGAGCTGTGATTCTTTCAGGAGGCTGCCGTCCGGCAGTCTCATAAGCCAATCTGATGATGCTTTTAATCCAAAAAGAGAGAGAGGTAGAAGTTGCTTTTTGACCTCTCCTTTTACCAGAATAAACAACAAACAAGGAAGATGTTTGTCTAAAATCCTTTGTAGCATCTAAATAGAATTTTAGAGCGCGAACAACATCCAAATTGTGCAACAAACGTTCCTTCTTTGAAACTGGATTCGGACACAAAGAAGGCACGACTATCTCCTGGTTAATGTTTTTGTTAGAAACAACTTTCGGAAGAAAACCAGGTTTAGTACGTAAAACCACCTTATCTGCATGGAACACCAGATAAGGAGGAGAACACTGCAGAGCAGATAATTCTGAAACTCTTCTAGCAGAAGAAATTGCAACCAAAAACAAAACTTTCCAAGATAATAACTTAATATCAACGGAATGTAAGGGTTCAAACGGAACCCCCTGAAGAACTGAAAGAACTAAGTTGAGACTCCAAGGAGGAGTCAAAGGTTTGTAAACAGGCTTGATTCTAACCAGAGCCTGAACAAAGGCTTGAACATCTGGCACAGCGGCCAGCTTTTTGTGAAGTAACACAGACAAGGCAGAAATCTGTCCCTTCAAGGAACTTGCAGATAATCCTTTCTCCAATCCTTCTTGAAGAAAGGATAGAATCTTAGGAATTTTTACCTTGTCCCAAGGGAATCCTTTAGATTCACACCAACAGATATATTTTTTCCATATTTTGTGGTAAATTTTTCTAGTTACAGGCTTTCTGGCCTGAACAAGAGTATCAATAACAGAATCTGAGAACCCTCGTTTTGATAAGATCAAGCGTTCAATCTCCAAGCAGTCAGTTGGAGTGAGACCAGATTCGGATGTTCGAACGGACCTTGAACAAGAAGGTCTCGTCTCAAAGGTAGCTTCCATGGTGGAGCCGATGACATATTCACCAGATCTGCATACCAAGTCCTGCGTGGCCACGCAGGAGCTATCAAGATCACCGATGCCCTCTCCTGATTGATCCTGGCTACCAGCCTGGGGATGAGAGGAAACGGCGGGAATACATAAGCTAGTTTGAAGGTCCAAGGTGCTACTAGTGCATCTACTAGAGTCGCCTTGGGATCCCTGGATCTGGACCCGTAGCAAGGAACCTTGAAGTTCTGACGAGAGGCCATCAGATCCATGTCTGGAATGCCCCACAATTGAGTAATTTGGGCAAAGATTTCCGGATGGAGTTCCCACTCCCCCGGATGTAATGTCTGACGACTCAGAAAATCCGCTTCCCAATTTTCCACTCCTGGGATGTGGATTGCAGACAGGTGGCAGGAGTGAGTCTCCGCCCATTGAATGATTTTGGTCACTTCTTCCATCGCCAGGGAACTCCTTGTTCCCCCCTGATGGTTGATGTACGCAACAGTCGTCATGTTGTCTGATTGAAACCGTATGAACTTGGCCATTGCTAGCTGAGGCCAAGCCTTGAGAGCATTGAGTATCGCTCTCAGTTCCAGAATATTTATCGGTAGAAGAGATTCTTCCCGAGACCAAAGACCCTGAGCTTTCAGGGGTCCCCAGACCGCGCCCCAGCCCATCAGACTGGCGTCGGTCGTGACAATGACCCACTCTGGCCTGCGGAAGTTCATCCCTTGTGACAGGTTGTCCAGGGACAGCCACCAACGGAGTGAATCTCTGGTCCTCTGATTTACTTGTATCGTCGGAGACAAGTCTGTATAGTCCCCATTCCACTGACTGAGCATGCACAGTTGTAATGGTCTTAGATGAATGCGTGCAAAAGGAACTATGTCCATTGCCGCTACCATCAAACCTATTACTTCCATGCACTGCGCTATGGAAGGAAGAGGAACGGAATGAAGTATTTGACAAGAGTTTAGAAGTTTTGTTTTTCTGGCCTCTGTCAGAAAAATCCTCATTTCTAAGGAGTCTATTATTGTTCCCAAGAAGGGAACCCTTGTTGACGGAGATAGAGAACTCTTTTCTACGTTCACTTTCCATCCGTGAGATCTGAGAAAGGCCAGGACTATGTCCGTGTGAGCCTTTGCTTGAGGAAGGGACGACGCTTGAATCAGAATGTCGTCCAAGTAAGGTACTACTGCAATGCCCCTTGGTCTTAGCACCGCTAGAAGGGACCCTAGTACCTTTGTGAAAATCCTTGGAGCAGTGGCTAATCCGAAAGGAAGCGCCACGAACTGGTAATGCTTGTCCAGGAATGCGAACCTTAGGAACCGATGATGTTCCTTGTGGATAGGAATATGTAGATACGCATCCTTTAAATCCACCGTGGTCATGAATTGACCTTCCTGGATGGAAGGAAGAATTGTTCGAATGGTTTCCATTTTGAACGATGGAACCTTGAGAAACTTGTTTAGGATCTTGAGATCTAAGATTGGTCTGAACGTTCCCTCTTTTTTGGGAACTACGAACAGATTGGAGTAGAACCCCATCCCTTGTTCCCCTAATGGAACAGGATGAATCACTCCCATTTTTAACAGGTCTTCTACACAATGTAAGAATGCCTGTTTTTTTATGTGGTCTGAAGACAATTGAGACCTGTGGAACCTCCCCCTTGGGGGAAGCCCCTTGAATTCCAGAAGATAACCTTGGGAGACTATTTCTAGTGCCCAAGGATCCAGAACATCTCTTGCCCAAGCCTGAGCGAAGAGAGAGAGTCTGCCCCCCACCAGATCCGGTCCCGGATCGGGGGCCAACATTTCATGCTGTCTTGGTAGCAGTGGCAGGTTTCTTGGCCTGCTTTCCCTTGTTCCAGCCTTGCATTGGTCTCCAGGCTGGCTTGGCTTGAGAAGTATTACCCTCTTGCTTAGAGGACGTAGCACTTGGGGCTGGTCCGTTTCTACGAAAGGGACGAAAATTAGGTTTATTTTTGGCCTTGAAAGACCTATCCTGAGGAAGGGCGTGGCCCTTACCCCCAGTGATATCAGAGATAATCTCTTTCAAGTCAGGGCCAAACAGCGTTTTCCCCTTGAAAGGAATGTTAAGCAATTTGTTCTTGGAAGACGCATCCGCTGACCAAGATTTCAACCAAAGCGCTCTGCGCGCCACAATAGCAAACCCAGAATTTTTCGCCGCTAACCTAGCCAATTGCAAAGTGGCGTCTAGGGTGAAAGAATTAGCCAATTTGAGAGCACGGATTCTGTCCATAATCTCCTCATAAGGAGGAGAATCACTAGTGATCGCCTTTTCTAGCTCATCGAACCAGAAACACGCGGCTGTAGTGACAGGGACAATGCATGAAATCGGTTGTAGAAGGTAACCTTGCTGAACAAACATCTTTTTAAGCAAACCTTCTAATTTTTTATCCATAGGATCTTTGAAAGCACAACTATCTTCTATGGGTATAGTGGTGCGTTTGTTTAAAGTAGAAACCGCCCCCTCGACCTTGGGGACTGTCTGCCATAAGTCCTTTCTGGGGTCGACCATAGGAAACAATTTTTTAAATATGGGGGGAGGGACGAAAGGTATACCGGGCCTTTCCCATTCTTTATTTACAATGTCCGCCACCCGCTTGGGTATAGGAAAAGCTTCTGGGGGCCCCGGGACCTCTAGGAACTTGTCCATTTTACATAGTTTCTCTGGGATGATCAAATTCTCACAATCATCCAGAGTGGATAACACCTCCTTAAGCAGAGCGCGGAGATGTTCCAACTTAAATTTAAATGTAATCACATCAGGTTCAGCTTGTTGAGAAATTTTCCCTGAATCTGAAATTTCTCCCTCAGACAAAACCTCCCTGGCCCCCTCAGACTGGTGTAGGGGCCCTTCAGAAACAATATCATCAGCGTCCTCATGCTCTTCAGTATTATCTAAAACAGAGCAGTCGCGCTTACGCTGATAAGTGGGCATTTTGGCTAAAATGTTTTTGATAGAATTATCCATTACAGCCGTTAATTGTTGCATAGTAAGGAGTATTGGCGCGCTAGATGTACTAGGGGCCTCCTGAGTGGGCAAGACTGGTGTAGACGAAGGAGGGGATGATGCAGTACCATGCTTACTCCCCTCACTTGAGGAATCATCTTGGGCATCATTTTCTCTAAATTTTGTGTCACATAAATCACATCTATTTAAATGAGAAGGAACCTTGGCTTCCCCACATTCAGAACACAGTCTATCTGGTAGTTCAGACATGTTAAACAGGCATAAACTTGATAACAAAGTACAAAAAACGTTTTAAAATAAAACCGTTACTGTCACTTTAAATTTTAAACTGAACACACTTTATTACTGCAATTGCGAAAAAGTATGAAGGAATTGTTCAAAATTCACCAAAATTTCACCACAGTGTCTTAAAGCCTTAAAAGTATTGCACACCAAATTTGGAAGCTTTAACCCTTAAAATAACGGAACCGGAGCCGTTTTTATCTTTAACCCCTTTACAGTCCCTGGTATCTGCTTTGCTGAGACCCAACCAAGCCCAAAGGGGAATACGATACCAAATGACGCCTTCAGAAAGTCTTTTCTATGTATCAGAGCTCCTCACACATGCGACTGCATGTCATGCTTCTCAAAAACAAGTGCGCAATACCGGCGCGAAAATGAGACTCTGCCTATGATTAGGGAAAGTCCCTAGAGAATAAGGTGTCCAAAACAGTGCCTGCCGATATTATTTTACAAAATACCCAGATTAAAATGATTCCTCAAGGCTAAATATGTTTATATATGAATCGATTTAGCCCAGAAAATGTCTACAGTCTTAAAAAGCCCTTGTGAAGCCCTTATTTATTGTCTGTAATAAAAATGGCTTACCGGATCCCATAGGGAAAATGACAGCTTCCAGCATTACATCGTCTTGTTAGAATGTGTCATACCTCAAGCAGTAAAATTCTGCTCACTGTTCCCTCAACTGAAGTTAATTCCTCTCAACAGTCCTGTGTGGAACAGCCATCGATTTTAGTAACGGTTGCTAAAATCATTTTCCTCTTACAAACAGAAATCTTCATCTCTTTTCTGTTTCAGAGTAAATAGTACATACCAGCACTATTTTAAAATAACAAACTCTTGATTGAATAATAAAAACTACAGTTAAACACTAAAAAACTCTAAGCCATCTCCGTGGAGATGTTGCCTGTACAACGGCAAAGAGAATGACTGGGGTAGGCGGAGCCTAGGAGGGATCATGTGACCAGCTTTGCTGGGCTCTTTGCCATTTCCTGTTGGGGAAGAGAATATCCCACAAGTAAGGATGACGCCGTGGACCGGACACACCTATGTTGGAGAAATAATTTTTTTGTTAAACAGCATAGCCACACAGAAAGTCCCATGCTACTCCAGCTGAGAATGCAGTCTATGAATAAAGCAAGTTTGTATGAGTGCTTCTGACCAGTTCATCTAGATCTTTATCCAAAGCAATATGTGAAAAACGTTTCTTTGCAGGAGTTAAATTCAGTGTCATAGAAAAAGCATGTTTAACAATAAACCATTCTACGAGACTGCCCCTTAAAATGCAGGCTAGTATAAAGACAAAACAGGTATCTTAAGTAGAAAGGAAAACGAGTTGTACAGCATACACTTTATTTAGTAAGACTACTAACTGCCTAAAATAAACTGATTGTCTCTAGTGACAACACAGCAAGAACAAATGCTATGAGCAGTTTTTTCCACCTATGGACTACTGAGAAAGAGGACATAGGATGTAAGGTTACCATCTATGCAATGCAGTTGTCACAATTTAGAATTAAATTACATGGAAAGAAAGGTATACAATGGGCACCTAAAAAAAAAAAATTACGATTTTACTATAGGTTTCTTCCTGTGTGAAAGACGTCTCAGATAACAGACCAAGTTCAATGCCAGAGTTTCTGTTTTTTTAAGGCTGGCTCCGAAAAACATAAGAACATTTTTAGTTTTAAAAATTCAGAGAGCATATAGTGAACACCACACCATATATATGAGAAACAAACTGCCAGACCAGATGTGAGCAATCTTGTGATTATTGCAAGTTCTAACATGCAAATGAACCATAACATATGCAGGTCTGTCTTTAGTGGCGAATGTCACATGCATAAAACAATGGCTAACTTGTGCAAGAGTTTCAGTTCAGCACAGCTTAGTTTTTCACAATTCATAAGTGTTAATGCAAAAGACAAACAGTGTGCACATGTATATAAGAACTTCTTAACATATCCAAAACACAAAAACTTACCCTGATGCCGACTCCAGTAAACTGGTCAACTGATGGCACGCTACTCTGTGAGCTGGAACCCTTCTCACTTTCAGCGCTTCCTTCTCCCTCATCTTGAGACTGACTTCCTTCCACATCTCCCTTCTTCATAACCAGAGTGGCTTTTCCACCTGGTACTAATTTCTGGAAGACTTCACTGAAATTCTTTGACACCTGGAGAGAGAAAAACAAAACAATAGTTTACACCACACAATTGCTCAACATTAGTATCTTCAGAGTAAACTCACACAGAACAGAAAAAGTGAGAAAAACATAATTTATGTAAGAACTTACCTGATAAATTAATTTCTTTCATATTAGCAAGTCCATGAGCTAGTGACGTATGGGATATAAATTCCTACCAGGAGGGGCAAAGTTTCCCAAACCTCAAAATGCCTACAAATACACCCCTCACCACACCCACAAATCAGTTTAACGAATAGCCAAGAAGTGGGGTGATAAGAAAAAAGTGCGAAAGCATAAAAAATAAGGAATTGGAATAATTGTGCTTTATACAAAAAAATCATTACCACCACAAAAAAGGGTGGGCCTCATGGACTCTTGCCAATATGAAAGAAATTAATTTATCAGGTAAGTTCTTACATAAATTATGTTTTTTTCATGTAATTAGCAAGAGTCCATGAGCTAGTGACGTATGGGATAATGACTACCCAAGATGTGGATCTTTCCACGCAAGTCACTAGAGAGGGAGGGATAAAAACAGAATTTATGTTTACCTGATAAATTACTTTCTCCAACGGTGTGTCCGGTCCACGGCGTCATCCTTACTTGTGGGATATTCTCTTCCCCAACAGGAAATGGCAAAGAGCCCAGCAAAGCTGGTCACATGATCCCTCCTAGGCTCCGCCTTCCCCAGTCATTCGACCGACGTAAAGGAGGAATATTTGCATAGGAGAAATCATATGATACCGTGGTGACTGTAGTTAAAGAAAATAAATCATCAGACCTGATTAAAAAACCAGGGCGGGCCGTGGACCGGACACACCGTTGGAGAAAGTAATTTATCAGGTAAACATAAATTCTGTTTTCTCCAACATAGGTGTGTCCGGTCCACGGCGTCATCCTTACTTGTGGGAACCAATACCAAAGCTTTAGGACACGGATGATGGGAGGGAGCAAATCAGGTCACCTAGATGGAAGGCACCACGGCTTGCAAAACCTTTCTCCCAAAAATAGCCTCAGAAGAAGCAAAAGTATCAAATTTGTAAAATTTGGTAAAAGTGTGCAGTGAAGACCAAGTCGCTGCCTTACATATCTGATCAACAGAAGCCTCGTTCTTGAAGGCCCATGTGGAAGCCACGGCCCTAGTGGAATGAGCTGTGATTCGTTCAGGAGGCTGCCGTCCGGCAGTCTCATAAGCCAATCTGATGATGCTTTTAAGCCAAAAAGAGAGAGAGGTAGAAGTTGCTTTTTGACCTCTCCTTTTACCAGAATAAACAACAAACAAGGAAGATGTTTGTCTGAAATCCTTTGTAGCATCTAAATAGAATTTTAAAGCACGAACTACATCCAGATTGTGCAACAAACGTTCCTTCTTTGAAACTGGATTCGGACACAAAGAAGGCACGACTATCTCCTGGTTAATGTTCTTGTTAGAAACAACTTTCGGAAGAAAACCAGGTTTAGTACGCAAAACCACCTTATCTGCATGGAACACCAGATAAGGAGGAGAACACTGCAGAGCAGATAACTCTGAAACTCTTCTAGCAGAAGAAATTGCAACCAAAAACAAAACTTTCCAAGATAATAACTTGATATCAACGGAATGTAGGGGTTCAAACGGAACCCCCTGAAGAACTGAAAGAACTAAATTGAGACTCCAAGGAGGAGTCAAAGGTTTGTAAACAGGCTTGATTCTAACCAGAGCCTGAACAAAAGCTTGAACATCTGGCACAGCCGCCAGCTTTTTGTGAAGTAAAACAGATAAAGCAGAAATCTGTCCCTTCAAAGAACTTGCAGATAATCCTTTCTCCAAACCTTCTTGAAGAAAGGATAGAATCTTAGGAATTTTTATCTTGTTCCATGGGAATCCTTTAGATTCACACCAACAGATATATTTTTTCCATATTTTATGGTAGATTTTTCTAGTTACAGGCTTTCTGGCCTGAACAAGAGTATCAATGACAGAATCTGAGAACCCTCGCTTTGATAAAATCAAGCGTTCAATCTCCAAGCAGTCAGTTGGAGTGAGACCAGATTCGGATGTTCGAAAGGACCTTGAACAAGAAGGTCCTGTCTCAAAGGTAGCTTCCATGGTGGAGCCGATGACATATTCACCAGGTCTGCATATTTAACCCCTATACAGTCCCTGGTATCTGCTTTGCTGAGACCCAACCAAGCCCAAAGGGGAATACGATACCAAATGACGCCTTCAGTAAGCTTTTCCTATGTATCTGAGCTCCTTACACATGCATCTGCATGCCTTGCTTCCCAAAAACAACTGCGCAATAGAAGCGCGAAAATGAGGCTCTGCCTATGATTAGAGAAGGCCCCTATAAATCAATCGTTTTAGCCCAGAAAAATGTCTACCAGTCTTTAAAGCCCTTGAGAAGCCCTTTATTCTGATTTAATAAAAATGGCTTACCGGATCCCATAGGGAAAATGACAGCTTCCAGCATTACCAAGTCTTGTTAGAAATGTGTCATACCTCAAGCAGCAAAAGTCTGCTCACTGTTTCCCCCAACTGAAGTTAATTCCTCTCAACAGTCCTGTGTGGAAACAGCCATCGATTTTAGTAACGGTTGCTAAAATCATTTCCCTCTTACAAACAGAAATCTTCATCTCTTTTCTGTTTCAGAGTAAATAGTACATACCAGCACTATTTTAAAATATCAAACTCTTGATTGAAGAATAAAAACTACATTTAAACACCAAAAAACTCTAAGCCATCTCCGTGGAGATGTTGCCTGTACAACGGCAAAGAGAATGACTGGGGAAGGCGGAGCCTAGGAGGGATCATGTGACCAGCTTTTGCTGTGCTCTTTGCCATTTCCTGTTGGGGAAGAGAATATTCCCACAAGTAAGGATGACGCCGTGGACCGGACACACCTATGTTGGAGAAATAAAGACAGCCAATTCCGCTGAAAAAATAATCCACACCAAAAATAAAGTTTAAATTTTATAATGAAAAAAACTGAAAACATAAGCAGAAGATTCAAACTGAAACAGCTGCCTGAAGTACTTTTCTACCAAAAACAGCTTCAGAAGAAGAAAACACATCAAAATGGTAGAATTTAGTAAAAGTATGCAAAGAAGACCAAGTTGCTGCTTTGCAAATCTGATCAACCGAAGCTTCATTCCTAAACGCCCAGGAAGTAGAAACTGACCTAGTAGAATGAGCTGTAATCCTTTGAGGCAGAGTTTTACCCGACTCAACATAAGCATGATGAATTAAAGATTTCAACCAAGATGCCAAAGAAATGGCAGAGGCCTTCTGACCTTTCCTAGAACCGGAAAAGATAACAAATAGACTAGAAGTCTTTCGGAAATTCTTAGTGGCTTCAACACAATATTTCAAAGCTCTAACTACATCCAAAGAATGCAATTTCTCCTCCTTAGAATTCTTAGGATTAGGACATAATGAAGGAACCACAATTTCTCTACTAATGTTGTTGGAATTCACAACCTTAGGTAAAAATTCAAAAGAAGTTCGTAACACCGCCTTATCCTGGTGAAAAATCAGAAAAGGAGACTCACAAGAAAGAGCAGATAATTCAGAAACTCTTCTAGCAGAAGAGATGGCCAAAAGGAACAAAACTTTCCAAGAAAGTAATTTAATGTCCAATGAATGCATAGGTTCAAACGGAGGAGCTTGAAGAGCCCCCAGAACCAAATTCAAACTCCAAGGAGGAGAAAACAGAATTTATGTTTACCTGATAAATTACTTTCTCCAACGGTGTGTCCGGTCCACGGCGTCATCCTTACTTGTGGGATATTCTCTTCCCCAACAGGAAATGGCAAAGAGCCCAGCAAAGCTGGTCACATGATCCCTCCTAGGCTCCGCCTACCCCAGTCATTCGACCGACGTTAAGGAGGAATATTTGCATAGGAGAAACCATATGGTACCGTGGTGACTGTAGTTAAAGAAAATAAATTATCAGACCTGATTAAAAAAACCAGGGCGGGCCGTGGACCGGACACACCGTTTGAGAAAGTAATTTATCAGGTAAACATAAATTCTGTTTTCTCCAACATAGGTGTGTCCGGTCCACGGCGTCATCCTTACTTGTGGGAACCAATACCAAAGCTTTAGGACACGGATGAAGGGAGGGAGCAAATCAGGTCACCTAAATGGAAGGCACCACGGCTTGCAAAACCTTTCTCCCAAAAATAGCCTCAGAAGAAGCAAAAGTATCAAACTTGTAAAATTTGGTAAAAGTGTGCAGTGAAGACCAAGTCGCTGCCCTACATATCTGATCAACAGAAGCCTCGTTCTTGAAGGCCCATGTGGAAGCCACAGCCCTAGTGGAATGAGCTGTGATTCTTTCGGGAGGCTGCCGTCCGGCAGTCTCGTAAGCCAATCTGATGATGCTTTTAATCCAAAAAGAGAGAGAGGTAGAAGTTGCTTTTTGACCTCTCCTTTTACCGGAATAAACAACAAACAAGGAAGATGTTTGTCTAAAATCCTTTGTAGCATCTAAATAGAATTTTAGAGCGCGAACAACATCCAAATTGTGCAACAAACGTTCCTTCTTTGAAACTGGTTTCGGACACAGAGAAGGTACGATAATCTCCTGGTTAATGTTTTTGTTAGAAACAACTTTTGGAAGAAAACCAGGTTTAGTACGTAAAACCACCTTATCTGCATGGAACACCAGATAAGGAGGAGAACACTGCAGAGCAGATAATTCTGAAACTCTTCTAGCAGAAGAAATTGCCACTAAGAACAAAACTTTCCAAGATAATAACTTAATATCAACGGAATGCAAGGGTTCAAACGGAACCCCCTGAAGAACTGAAAGAACTAAATTGAGACTCCAAGGAGGAGTCAAAGGTTTGTAAACAGGCTTAATTCTAACCAGAGCCTGAACAAAGGCTTGAACATCTGGCACAGCGGCCAGCTTTTTGTGAAGTAACACAGACAAGGCAGAAATCTGTCCCTTCAGGGAACTTGCAGATAATCCTTTTTCCAATCCTTCTTGAAGGAAGGATAGAATCCTAGGAATCTTAACCTTGTCCCAAGGGAATCCTTTAGATTCACACCAACAGATATATTTTTTCCAAATTTTGTGGTAAATCTTTCTAGTTACAGGCTTTCTGGCCTGAACAAGAGTATCGATAACAGAATCTGAGAATCCTCGCTTCGATAAGATCAAGCGTTCAATCTCCAAGCAGTCAGCTGGAGTGAAACCAGATTCGGATGTTCGAACGGACCCTGAACAAGAAGGTCTCGTCTCAAAGGTAGCTTCCAAGGAGGAGCCGATGACATATTCACCAGATCTGCGTACCAAGTCCTGCGTGGCCACGCAGGAGCTATCAAGATCACCGACGCCCTCTCCTGATTGATCCTGGCTACCAGCCTGGGGATGAGAGGAAACGGCGGGAACACATAAGCTAGTTTGAAGGTCCAAGGTGCTACTAGTGCATCCACTAGAGCCGCCTTGGGATCCCTGGATCTGGACCCGTAGCAAGGAACTTTGAAGTTCTGACGAGAGGCCATCAGATCCATGTCTGGAATGCCCCACAGCTGAGTGACTTGGGCAAAGATTTCCGGATGGAGTTCCCACTCCCCCGGATGCAATGTCTGACGACTCAGAAAATCCGCTTCCCAATTTTCCACTCCTGGGATGTGGATAGCAGACAGGTGGCAGGAGTGAGACTCCGCCCATAGAATGATTTTGGTCACTTCTTCCATCGCCAGGGAACTCCTTGTTCCCCCCTGATGGTTGATGTACGCAACAGTTGTCATGTTGTCTGATTGAAACCGTATGAACTTGGCCCTCGCTAGCTGAGGCCAAGCCTTGAGAGCATTGAATATCGCTCTCAGTTCCAGAATATTTATCGGTAGAAGAGATTCTTCCCGAGACCAAAGACCCTGAGCTTTCAGGGAACCCCAGACCGCGCCCCAGCCCATCAGACTGGCGTCGGTCGTGACAATGACCCACTCTGGTCTGCGGAATGTCATCCCTCGTGACAGGTTGTCCAGGGACAGCCACCAACGGAGTGAGTCTCTGGTCCTCTGATTTACTTGTATCTTCGGAGACAAATCTGTATAGTCCCCATTCCACTGACTGAGCATGCACAGTTGTAATGGTCTTAGATGAATGCGTGCAAAAGGAACTATGTCCATTGCCGCTACCATCAACCCGATCACTTCCATGCACTGAGCTATGGAAGGAAGAGGAACGGAATGGAGTATCCGACAAGAGTCTAGAAGTTTTGTTTTTCTGGCCTCTGTCAGAAAAATCCTCATTTCTAAGGAGTCTATTATTGTTCCCAAGAAGGGAACCCTTGTTGACGGAGATAGAGAACTCTTTTCCACGTTCACTTTCCATCCGTGAGATCTGAGAAAGGCCAGGACAATGTCCGTGTGAGCCTTTGCTTGAGGAAGGGACGACGCTTGAATCAGAATGTCGTCCAAGTAAGGTACTACAGCAATGCCCCTCGGTCTTAGCACAGCTAGAGGGGACCCTAGTACCTTTGTGAAAATCCTTGGAGCAGTGGCTAATCCGAAAGGAAGCGCCACGAACTGGTAATGTTTGTCCAGGAATGCGAACCTCAGGAACCGATGATGTTCCTTGTGGATAGGAATATGTAGATACGCATCCTTTAAATCCACCGTGGTCATGAATTGACCTTCCTGGATGGAAGGAAGAATAGTTCGAATGGTTTCCATCTTGAACGATGGAACCTTGAGAAACTTGTTTAAGATCTTGAGATCTAAGATTGGTCTGAACGTTCCCTCTTTTTTGGGAACTATAAACAGATTGGAGTAGAACCCCATCCCTTGTTCTCTTAATGGAATGGGATGAATCACTCCCATTTTTAACAGGTCTTCTACACAATGTAAGAATGCCTGTCTTTTTATGTGGTCTGAAGACAACTGAGACCTGTGGAACCTCCCCCTTGGGGGAAGTCCCTTGAATTCCAGAAGATAACCTTGGGAGACTATTTCTAGCGCCCAAGGATCCAGAACATCTCTTGCCCAAGCCTGAGCGAAGAGAGAGAGTCTGCCCACCACCAGATCCGGTCCCGGATCGGGGGCCAACATTTCATTCTGTCTTGGTAGCAGTGGCAGGTTTCTTGGCCTGCTTTCCCTTGTTCCAGCCTTGCATTGGTCTCCAAGCTGGCTTGGCTTGAGAAGTATTACCCTCTTGCTTAGAGGACGTAGCACTTTGGGCTGGTCCGTTTCTACGAAAGGGACGAAAATTAGGTTTATTTTTTGCCTTGAAAGGCCGATCCTGAGGAAGGGCGTGGCCCTTACCCCCAGTGATATCCGAGATAATCTCTTTCAAGTCAGGGCCAAACAGCGTTTTCCCCTTGAAAGGAATGTTAAGTAGCTTGTTTTTGGAAGACGCATCAGCCGACCAAGATTTCAACCAAAGCGCTCTGCGCGCCACAATAGCAAACCCAGAATTCTTAGCCGCTAACCTAGCCAATTGCAAAGTGGCGTCTAGGGTGAAAGAATTAGCCAATTTGAGAGCATTGATTCTGTCCATAATCTCCTCATAAGGAGGAGAATCACTGTCGACCGCCTTTATCAGCTCATCGAACCAGAAACATGCGGCTGTAGCGACAGGGACAATGCATGAAATTGGTTGTAGAAGGTAACCCTGCTGAACAAATATCTTTTTAAGCAAACCTTCTAATTTTTTATCCATAGGATCTTTGAAAGCACAACTATCCTCTATGGGTATAGTGGTGCGTTTGTTTAAAGTGGAAACCGCTCCCTCGACCTTGGGGACTGTCTGCCATAAGTCCTTTCTGGGGTCGACCATAGGAAACAATTTTTTAAATATGGGGGGAGGGACGAAAGGAATACCAGGCCTTCCCCATTCTTTATTAACAATGTCCGCCACCCGCTTGGGTATAGGAAAAGCTTCTGGGAGCCCCGGCACCTCTAGGAACTTGTCCATTTTACATAGTTTCTCTGGGATGACCAACTTGTCACAATCATCCAGAGTGGATAATACCTCCTTAAGCAGAATGCGGAGATGTTCCAACTTAAATTTAAATGCAATCACATCAGGTTCAGCTTGTTGAGAAATGTTCCCTGAATCAGTAATTTCTCCCTCAGACAAAACCTCCCTGGCCCCATCAGACTGAGTTAGGGGCCCTTCAGAAATATTAATATCAGCGTCGTCATGCTCTTCAGTATCTAAAACAGAGCAGTCGCGCTTACGCTGATAAGTGTTCATTTTGGCTAAAATGTTTTTGACAGAATTATCCATTACAGCCGTTAATTGTTGCATAGTAAGGAGTATTGGCGCGCTAGATGTACTAGGGGCCTCCTGAGTGGGCAAGACTCGTGTAGACGAAGGAGGGAATGATGCAGTACCATGCTTACTCCCCTCACTTGAGGAATCATCTTGGGCATCATTGTCATTGTCACATAAATCGCATTTATTTAAATGAATAGGAATTCTGGCTTCCCCACATTCAGAACACAGTCTATCTGGTAGTTCAGACATGTTAAACAGGCATAAACTTGATAACAAGTACAAAAAACGTTTTAAAATTAAACCGTTACTGTCACTTTAAATTTTAAACTGAACACACTTTATTACTGCAAATGCGAAAAAACATGAAGGAATTGTTCAAAATTTACCAAATTTTCACCACAGTGTCTTAAAGCCTTAAAAGTATTGCACACCAAATTTGGAAGCTTTAACCCTTAAAATAACGGAACCGGAGCCGTTTTGAACTTTAACCCCTTTACAGTCCCTGGTATCTGCTTTGCTGAGACCCAACCAAGCCCCAAGGGGAATACGATACCAAATGACGCCTTCAGAAAGTCTTTTCTAAGTATCAGAGCTCCTCTCACATGCGACTGCATGCCATGCCTCTCAAAAACAAGTGCGCAACACCGGCGCGAAAATGAGGCTCTGCCTATGCTTTGGGAAAGCCCCTAAAGAATAAGGTGTCTAAAACAGTGCCTGCCGATATTATTATATCAAAATACCCAGATAAAATGATTCCTCAAGGCTAAATATGTGTTAATAATCAATCGATTTAGCCCAAAAAAAGTCTACAGTCTTAATAAGCCCTTTTTGAAGCCCTTATTTACAATCGTAATAAACATGGCTTACCGGATCCCAGAGGGAAAATGACAGCTTCCAGCATTACATCGTCTTGTTAGAATGTGTCATACCTCAAGCAGCAAGAGACTGCTCACTGTTCCCCCAACTGAAGTTAATTGCTCTCAACAGTCCTGTGTGGAACAGCCATGGATTTTAGTGACGGTTGCTAAAATCATTTTCCTCATACAAACAGAAATCTTCATCTCTTTTCTGTTTCTGAGTAAATAGTACATACCAGCACTATTTCAAAATAAACTCTTGATTGAATAATAAAAACTACAGTTAAACACTAAAAAACTCTAAGCCATCTCCGTGGAGATGTTGCCTGTACAACGGCAAAGAGAATGACTGGGGTAGGCGGAGCCTAGGAGGGATCATGTGACCAGCTTTGCTGGGCTCTTTGCCATTTCCTGTTGGGGAAGAGAATATCCCACAAGTAAGGATGACGCCGTGGACCGGACACACCTATGTTGGAGAAATTGACTTAATAACAGGTCTTATACGAACCAAAGCTTGTACAAAACAATGAATATCAGGAAGATTAGCAATCTTTCTATGAAAAAGAACAGAAAGAGCAGAGATTTGTCCTTTCAAGGAACTTGCAGACAAACCTTTATCCAAACCATCCTGAAGAAACTGTAAAATTCTCAGAATTCTAAAAGAATGCCAGGAAAAATGATGAGAAAGACACCAAGAAATATAAGTCTTCCAGACTCTATAATATATCTCCCTAGATACAGATTTACGAGCCTGTAACATAGTATTAATCACAGAGTCAGAGAAACCTCTTTGACTAAGAATCAAGCGTTCAATCTCCATACCTTTAAATTTAAGGATTTGAGATCCTGATGGAAAAAAGGACCTTGCGACAGAAGGTCTGGTCTTAACGGAAGAGTCCACGGTTGGCAAGAGGCCATCCGGACAAGATCTGTATACCAAAACCTGTGAGGCCATGCTGGAGCTACCAGCAGAACAAACGAGCATTCCTTCAGAATCTTGGAGATCACTCTTGGAAGAAGAACTAGAGGCGGAAAGATATAAGCAGGATGATACTTCCAAGGAAGTGACAATGCATCCACTGCTTCCGCTTGAGGATCCCTGGATCTGGACAGATACCTGGGAAGTTTCTGGTTTAGATGAGAGGCCATCAGATCTATTTCTGGAAGTCCCCACATTTGAACAATCTGAAGAAATACCTCTGGGTGAAGAGACCATTCGCCCGGATGCAACGTTTGGCGACTGAGATAATCCGCTTCCCAATTGTCTATACCTGGGATATGAACCGCAGAAATTAGACAGGAGCTGGATTCCGCCCAAACCAGAATTCGAGATACTTCTTTCATAGCCAGAGGGCTGTGAGTCCCTCCGTGATGATTGATGTATGCCACAGATGTGACATTGTCTGTCTGAAAACAAATAAACGATTCTCTCTTTAGAAGAGGCCAAGACTGAAGAGCTCTGAAAATTGCACGGAGTTCCAAAATATTGATCGGTAATCTCACCTCCTGAGATTCCCAAACCCCTTGTGCTGTCAGAGACCCCCACACAGCTCCCCAACCTGTAAGACTTGCATCTGTTGAGATTACAGTCCAGGTCGGAAGAACAAAAGAAGCCCCCTGAACTAAACGATGGTGATCTGTCCACCACGTCAGAGAGTGTCGTACAATCGGTTTTAAAGACATTAATTGAGATATCTTTGTGTAATCCCTGCACCACTGGTTCAGCATACAGAGCTGAAGAGGTCGCATGTGAAAACGAGCAAAGGGGATCGCGTCCGATGCAGCAGTCATAAGACCTAGAATTTCCATGCATAAGGCTACCGAAGGGAATGATTGTGACTGAAGGTTTCGACAAGCTGATATCAATTTTAGACGTCTCTTGTCTGTCAAAGATAGAGTCATGGACACTGAATCTATCTGGAAACCCAAAAAGGTTACCCTTGTCTGAGGAATCAATGAACTTTTTAGTAAATTGATCCTCCAACCATGATCTTGAAGAAACAACACAAGTCGATTCGTATGAGATTCTGCTAAACGTGAAGACTGAGCAAGTACCAAGATATCGTCCAAATAAGGAAATACCACAATACCCTGTTCTCTGATTACAGACAAAAGGGCACAGAGAACCTTTGTAAAAATCATTGGAGCTGTTGCTAGGCCAAATGGCAGAGCCACAAACTGGTAATGCTTGTCTAGGAACGAGAATCTCAGAAACTGATAGTGATCTGGATGAATCGGAATATGCAGATATGCATCCTGTAAATCTATTGTAGACATATAATGCCCTTGCTGAACAAAAGGCAGGATAGTCCTTACAGTTACCATTTTGAATGTTGGTATCCTTACATAACGATTCAATATTTTTAGATCCAGAACTGGTCTGAAGGAATTCTCCTTCTTTGGTACAATGAAGAGATTTGAATAAAACCCCATCCCCTGTTCCAGAACTGGAACTGGCATAATTACTCCAGCCAACTCTAGATCTGAAACACATTTCAGAAATGCTTGAGCCTTCGCTGGATTTACTGGGACACGGGAAAGAAAAAATCTCTTTGCAGGAGGCCTTATCTTGAAGCCAATTCTGTACCCTTCTGAAACAATATTCTGAATCCAAAGATTGTGAACGGAATTGATCCAAATTTCTTTGAAAAAAACGTAATCTGCCCCCTACCAGCTGATCTGGAATGAGGGCCGCACCTTCATGTGGACTTAGGAGCTGGCTTTGATTTTCTAAAAGGCTTGGATTTATTCTAGACTGGAGATGGTTTCCAAACTGATACCGCTCCTGAGGATGAAGGATCAGGCTTTTGTTCCTTGTTGTGACGAAAGGAACGAAAACGATTATTAGACCTAAATTTACCTTTAGATTTTTTATCCTATGGTAAAAAAAAAGTTCCTTTCCCTCCAGTAACAGTTGAGATAATAGAATCCAACTGAGAACCAAATAATTTATTACCCTGGAAAGAAAGGGAAAGCAGAGTAGACTTAGAAGACATATCAGCATTCCAAGTTTTAAGCCATAAAGCTCTTCTAGCTAAAATAGCTAGAGACATATACCTGACATCAACTCTAATGATATCAAAGATGGCATCACAAATATAATTATTAGCATGTTGAAGAATAATAATAATGCTATGAGAATTATGATCTGTTACTTGTTGCGCTAAAGCTACCAACCAAAAAGTTGAAGCTGCAGCAACATCCGCCAAAGATATAGCAGGTCTAAGAAGATTACCTGAACACAAGTAAGCTTTTCTTAGAAAGGATTCAATTTTCCTATCTAAAGGATCCTTAAAGGAAGTACCATCTGCCGTAGGAATGGTAGTACGCTTAGCAAGAGTAGAGACAGCCCCATCAACCTTAGGGATTTTGTCCCAAAATTCTAATCTGTCAGATGGCACAGGATATAATTGTTTAAAACGTTTAGAAGGAGTAAATTAATTACCCAAATTATTCCATTCCCTGGAAATTACTTCAGAAATAGCACCAGGAACAGGAAAAACTTCTGGAATAACTACAGGAGATTTAAAAACCTTATCTAAACGTTTAGATTTAGTATCAAGAGGACCAGAATCCTCAATTTCTAATGCAATTAGGACTTCTTTAAGTAAAGAACGAATAAATTCCATTTTAAATAAATATGAAGATTTATCAGCATCAACCTCTGAGACAGAATCGTCTGAACCAGAAGAGCCATTATCAGAATCAGAATGATGATGTTCATTTAAAAATTCATCTGAAAAATGAGAAGTTTTAAAAGACTTTTTACGTTTACTAGAAGGAGGAATAACAGACATAGCCTTCTTAATGGATTTAGAAACAAAATCTCTTATGTTATCAGGAACACTGAGTATTAGATGTTGATGGAACAGCAACAGGTAATGTAACTTTACTAAAGGAAATATTATCTGCATTAACAAGTTTGTCATGACATTCAATACAAACAACAGCTGGAGGAACAGCTACCAAAAGTTTACAGCAGATACACTTAGCTTTGGTAGCTCCAGCACCAGGCAGCGATTTTCCAGAAGTATCTTCTGACTCAGCTTCAACATGGGACATCTTGCAATATGTAATAGAAAAAACAACATATAAAGCAAAATTGATCAAATTCCTTAAATGACAGTTTCAGGAATGGGAAAAAATGCCAGTGAACAAGCTTCTAGCAACCAGAAGCAATAAAAAAATGAGACTTAAATAATGTGGAGACAAAAGTGACGCCCATATTTTTTTAGCGCCAAATAAGACGCCCACATTATTTGGCGCCTAAATGCTTTTGGCGCCAAAAATGACACCACACCCGGAACGCCGACATTTTTGGCACAAAAGAACGTCAAAAATGACGCAAAAGTCCGTGCCAAGAATGACGCAATAAAATGCATTATCCCAAATATGAAACTGACTGTCTGAAAATAAGGAATGTTGAACATCCTGAGTCAAGGCAAATAAATGTTTGAATACATATATTTAGAACTTTATAAAAAAGTGCCCAACCATAGCTTAGAGTGTCACAGAAAATAAGACTTACTTACCCCAGGACACTCATCTACATGTTGTAGAAAGCCAAACCAGTACTGAAACGAAAATCAGCAGAGGTAATGGTATATATATATATAAGAGTATATCGTCGATCTGAAAAGGGAGGTAAGAGATGAATCTCTACGACCGATTACAGAGAACCTATGAAATAGACCCCGTAGAAGGAGATCATTGAATTCAAATAGGCAATACTCTCCTCACATCCCTCTGACATTCACTGCACGCTGAGAGGAAAACCGGGCTCCAACCTGCTGCGGAGCGCATATCAACGTAGAATCTAGCACAAACTTACTTCACCACCTCCATAGGAGGCAAAGTTTGTAAAACTGATTTGTGGGTGTGGTGAGGGGTGTATTTGTAGGCATTTTGAGGTTTGGGAAACTTTGCCCCTCCTGGTAGGAATGTATATTCCATACGTCACTAGCTCATGGACTCTTGCTAATTACATGAAAGAAAAACTCCCTTCCCCCCAGTGAAATTATTGAATCCAACTGAGAACCAAATAACTTATTACCTTGGAAAGAAAGAGATAGCAATCTGTACTCATATCAGCATTCCAAGATTTAAGCCACAAAGCTCTTCTAGCTAAAATAGCTAAAGACATAGATTTAACATCAATGTTGATGATATAAAAAATGGCATCACAAATAAAATTATTAGCACGTTGAATCAAGTGAACAATGCTAGATAAATCAGGATCCAATACTTGTTGAGCTAAATTTTCCAACCAAAAAGTTGAAGCAGCTGCAACATCAGCCAAAGAAATAGCAGGCCTGAGAAGATGACCTGAATATAAATAGGCTTTCCTTAGATAAGATTAAAGTTTCCTATCTACTAATCATAGGAATAGTAGTAAGTTTAGCAAGAGTAGAGATAGCCCCATCAACGTTAGTGATCTTTTCCCAAAACTCTAAAGTAACTGCTGGCAAAGGATATCATTTTTTAAACCTTGAAGAAGGAATAAAAGAAGTACCAGGCCTATTCCATTCCTTAGAAATCATATCAGAAATAGCATCAGGAACTGGAAAAACCTCTTGAATAACCACAGGAGGTTTATAAACAGAATTTAAAGTTTACTAGTTTTAATATCAAGAGGACTAGTTTCCTCCATATCCAATGTAATCAACACTTCTTTTAACAAAGAACGAATATACTCCATTTTAAATAAATAAGAAGATTTGTCAGTGTCAATATCTGAGGCAGGATCTTCTGAATCAGATAGATCCTCATCAGAGGAGGATAATTCAGCATGTTCTTGGTCATTTGAAATTTCATTAACATTTATGAGAAGTTTTAAAAGACCTTTTACGTTTATTAGAAGGCGGGATGGCATACAAAGCCTTCTGAATAGAATCAGAAATAAATTATTTTAAATTTACAGGTATATCTTGTGCATTAGATGTTGAGGGAACAGCAACAGGTAATGAACTACTACTGATGGATACATTCTCTGCATGTAAAAGTTTATCATGACAACTATTACAAACCACAGCAGGAGATATAACCTCCACAAGTTTACAACAAATGTACTTAGCTTTGGTAGAACTGTTATCAGGCAGCAGGGTTCCAACAGTGATTTCTGAGACAGGATCAGATTGAGACATCTTGCAAATGTAAGAGAAAAAAACAACATATAAAGCAAAATTATTAATTTCCTTATATGGCAGTTTCAGGAATGGGAAAAAATACAAACAACATAGCCATCTGATAGAGAAAAAGGCAAGAGGCATATAGGAATGGGGTCTTAAATAATGAAAATCTTTGGCGCCAAGTATGACGCACAACAAAAACAGAAAAAAAAATTGGCGCCAAAAACGTCCGGAAATGACATTCGCGTCACAGATGACGCAACCTTGTGAAGGACCCGGCGTCAACTAAGACGCCGGAAATGACAAATTTGCTTCAAAGAACATAACTTTGCGCCAAAAAAATCTTGCGCCAAGATTGAAGCAATAAACTTCAGCATTTTGCACCTACGCAAGCCTAATTCTGCCTGCGAATTTGAAAATGCAGTCAATTGAAAAAAACATAATTTATGCTTACCTGATAAATTTATTTCTCTTGTAGTGTATCCAGTCCACGGATCATCCATTACTTGTGGGATATATTCTCCTTCCCAACAGGAAGTTGCAAGAGGATCACCCAAGCAGAGCTGCTATATAGCTCCTCCCCTCACATGTCATATCCAGTCATTCGACCGAAACAAGACGAGAAAGGAGAAACTATAAGGTGCAGTGGTGACTGGAGTTATAATTTTAAAATTTAGAACCTGCCTGAAAAAGACAGGGCGGGCCGTGGACTGAACACACTACAAGAGAAATAAATTTATCAGGTAAGCATAAATTATGTTTTCTCTTGTTAAGTGTGTTCAGTCCACGGGTCATCCATTACTTATGGGATACCAATACCAAAGCTAAGTACACGGATGATGGGAGGGACAAGGCAGTAACATTAAACAGAAGGAACCACTGCCTGTAGAACCTTTCTCCCAAAACCAGCCTCCAAAGAAGCGAAAGTGTCAAATTTGTAAAATTTGGAAAAAGTATGAAGTGAAGACCAAGTTGCAGCCTTGCAAATCTGTTCAACAGAGGCCTCATTCTTAAAGGCCCAGGTGGAAGCCACAGCTCTAGTGGAATGAGCTGTAATTCTTTCAGGAGGCTGCTGTCCAGCAGTCTCATAGGCTAAACGTATTATGCTACGAAGCCAAAAGGAGAGAGAGGTAGCCGAAGCCTTTTGACCTCTCCTCTGTCCAGAGTAAACGACAAACAGAGAAGAAGTTTGTCTAAAATCTTTAGTTGCCTGTAAGTAGAACTTCAGAGCACGGACCACGTCTAGATTATGCAAAAGACGTTCCTTCTTTGAAGAAGGATTAGGACATAATGATGGAACCACAATCTCTTGATTGATATTCTTGTTAGAAACAACCTTAGGTAAAAATCCAGGTTTAGTACGCAGGACTACCTTGTCTGAATGAAAGATCAGATAAGGAGAATCACAATGTAAGGCAAATAACTCAGAGACTCTTAGAGCCGAGGAAATAGCCATCAAAAACAAAACTTTCTAAGATAAAAGCTTAATATCAATGGAATGAAGGGGTTCAAACGGAACACCCTGAAGAACTTTAAGAACCAAGTTTAAGCTCCACGGAGGAGCAACAGCTTTAATTCTAGCCAAAGCCTGACAAAAGGCCTGGACGTCTGGATGCTCTGCCAGACGTTTGTGTAAAAGAATAGACAGAGCTGAAATCTGTCCCTTTAGCGAACTAGAGGATAAACCCTTTTCTAAACCCTCTTGTAGAAAAGCTAATATCCTAGGAATCCTAACCTTACTCCATGAGTAACTCTTGGATTCGCACCAATATAAATATTTACGCCATATCTTATGGTAAATTTTTCTGGTCACAGGTTTCCGAGCCTGTGTTAATGTATCAATAACCGAATCCGAAAACCCACGCTTTGATAGAATCAAGCATTCAATTTCCAGGCAGTCAGCCTCAGAGAAATTAGGTTTGGATGGTTGAAAGGACCCTGAATTAGAAGATCCTGCCTCAGAGGAAGAGACCATGGTGGACAGGACGACATGTCCACTAGGTCTGCATACCAGGTCCTGCGTGGCCACGCAGGCGCTATCAGAATTACCGATGCCCTCTCCTGTTTGATCCTGGCAATCAGCCGAGGTAGCAACGGAAATGGTGGAAACACATAAGCTATGTTGAAAACCCAAGGGGCTGCTAATGCATCTACCAGCACCGCTCCCGGGTCCCTGGACCTGGATCCGTAACAAGGAAGCTTCGCGTTCTGGCGAGATGCCATGAGATCCAGATCCGGTTTGCCCCAACGACGAATCAGTTGAGCAAATACCTCCGGGTGAAGTTCCCACTCTCCTGGATGAAAAGTCTGGCGACTTAGGAAATCCGCCTCCCAGTTCTCTACGCCTGGGATGTGAATCGCTGACAGTTGAGAGAGTGAGACTCTGCCCAGCGAATTATCTTCGAGACTTCCAACATCGCTAGGGAACTCCTGGTTCCCCCTTGATGATTGATGTAAGCCACAGTCGTGATATTGTCCGACTGAAATCTGATGAACCTCAGCTTTGCTAACTGAGGCCAAGCTAGAAGAGCATTGAATATTGCTCTTAATTCTAGAATGTTTATTGGGAGGAGTTTCTCCTCCTGAGTCCACGATCCCTGAGCCTTCAGGGAATTCCAGACTGCTCCCCAGCCTAGAAGGCTGGCATCCGTTGTTACAATCGTCCAATCTGGCCTGCGAAAGGTCATTCCTTTGGACAGATGAACCGGTGACAACCACCAGAGAAGCGAATCTCTGGTCACCTGGTCCAGATTTAGCAAAGGGGACAGATCTAAGTAATCCCCGTTCCATTGACTGAGCATGCATAGTTGCAGCGGTCTGAGATGCAGGCGCGCAAATGGCACTATGTCCATTGACGCGACCATTAAGCCGATTACCTCCATGCACTGAGCTACTGATGGGCTTGGAACGGAATGAAGGACACGGCAAGCATTGAGAATCTTTGATAACCTGGACTCCGTCAGGTAAATCTTCATCTCTACAGAATCTATAAGAGTCCCTAGAAAAGGAACCCTTGTGAGTGGTAACAGAGAACTCTTTTCCACGTTCACTTTCCACCCATGCGACCTCAGAAATGCTAGAACTATCTCTGTATGAGACTTTGCATTCTGAAAACTTGACGCTTGTATCAGAATGTCGTCTAGGTATGGAGCCACCGCTATGCCTCGTGGTCTTAGTACCGCCAGAAGTGAGCCCAGAACCTTCGTAAAAATTCTCGGGGCCGTGGCTAACCCGAAGGGAAGAGCCACAAACTGGTAATGCCTGTCTAGAAAGGCAAACCTCAGGTACCGATAATGATCTTTGTGAATCGGTATATGAAGGTAAGCATCCTTTAAGTCCACCGTGGTCATATATTGACCCTCTTGGATCATGGGTAGGATGGTTCGAATGGTTTCCATCTTGAACGATGGTACCCTTAGGAATTTGTTTAAGATCTTTAAGTCCAAGATTGGTCTGAAGGTTCCCTCTTTTTTGGGAACCACAAATAGATTTGAGTAAAATCCTTGTCCCTGTTCCGATCGCGGAACTGAGTGGATCACCCCCATGATTAAGAGGTCTTGTACACATTGTAGAAATGCCTCTCTCTTTACTAGGTTTGTCGATAACCTCGAAAGATGGAACCTCCCTTGTGGAGGAGAGGTTTTGAAGTCCAGAAGGTATCCCTGAGATATAATCTTTAACGTCCAGGGATCCTGCACATCTCTTGCCCAAGCCTGGGCAAAGAGAGAAAGTCTGCCCCCCACTAAATCCGTCTCTGGATAGGGGGCCCTGACTTCATGCTGTCTTAGGGGCGGGAGTAGGCTTTCTGGCCTGCTTGCCCTTGTTCCATGACTGGTTGCCTTTCCAACCTTGTCTGTAACGAGCAGTAGTTCCTTCCTGTTTTTGGAGCGGAGGAAGTCGATGCTGCTCCTGCCTTGAAGTTACGAAAGGCACGAAAATTAGACTGTTTGGCCTTTCGTTTGGCCCTGTCCTGAGGAAGGGCGTGGCCCTTACCTCCCATAATGTCAGCAATAATTTCCTTCAAGCCGGGCCCGAATAAGGTCTGCCCTTTGAAAGGAATGTTAAGTAGTTTAGACTTGGAAGTTACATCCGCTGACCAGGATTTAAGCCAGAGCGCTCTGCGCGCCTGTATGGCGAATCCGGAATTTTTAGCCGTAAGTTTGGTTAGATGTACTACAGCATCTGAAACAAACGCATTAGCTTGCTTAAGGGTTCTAACTTTGCTCAAGGCCTCATCTAACGGCTCTGTGCGAATCGCCTCTTCCAGTGACTCCAACCAGAATGCCGCTGCAGCCGTGACAGGCGCAATGCATGCAAGAGGCTGCAATATAAAACCCTGTTGAACAAACATTTTCTTAAGATAACCCTCTAATTTTTTATCCATTGGATCTGAGAAAGCACAGCTATCCTCCACCGGGATAGTGGTACAATTGGCTAACGTAGAAACTGCTCCCTCCACCTTAGGGACCGTCTGCCATAAGTCTCGTGTGGTGGCGTCTATAGGGAACATTTTTCTAATTATCGGGGGAGGGGAAAAAGGCACACCGGGTATATCCCACTCCTTACTTATAATTTCTGTAAGTCTTTTTGGTATAGGAAAAACGTCAGTACACACCGGTACTGCATAGTATCTATCCAACCTACACAATTTCTCTGGAATTGCCACCGTGTCGCAATCATTCAGAGCCGCTAATACCTCCCCTAGTAACACACGGAGGTTCTCAAGCTTAAATTTAAAATTTTAAATTTCTGAATCCGGTCTCCCCGGATCAGAACCGTCACCGACAGAATGAAGCTCACCGTCCTCATGTTCTGCAAATTGTGACGCAGTATCAGACATGGCTCTCGTGTCATCAGCGCGCTCTGTCCTTAACCCAGAGCTATCGCGTTTGCCCCTTAATTCAGGCATATTATATAATACTTCTTTCATAACATTAGCCATATCATGTAAAGTGATTTGTAAGGGCCTAGATGTACTAGGTGTCTCAATCCCACGCATCTCCCGAGCAGGAGACGCAGGTACTGACACGTGAGGAGAGTTAGGCGGCATAACTTCCCCCTCGTTGTCTGGTTATAGCTTCTTTATAGGTACAGATTGACTTTTATTCAAAGCAATATCAAATCAAAAATGGCTTTTGAACATGATGAACAAACAGTTTCCTCTGAATCAGACATGTTAAAACAGACTTAGCAATGAAACTAACAAGCTTGGAAATCACTTTCAATAAGTTTACAAGCAATATAAAAAACGCTGCAGCGCTTCAAAAATACAGATATAATTAAACAATTCTTAACAAGAAGTGTATTATTAGCAGAGGATTGCACCCAGTAGCAAAAGGATGATTAACCCCTCAATATCCAAAACGGATAAAACAGATATCAATTAAGATTTAACGTTTTTAATCACAGTCAGCACACTGTCACAGATCTGCTGTGACTGATTACCTCCCTCACAAATGAAATTTGCAGACCACTGAGCTCTCTAGAGACGTCCTGGATCAAGGAGGAAGAAGCAGAAAGACTGTGCTATAATTTTAACTGCGCAACAAGGCGCTAAAACAAGGGCCCTCCCACTTCAATCACAACAGTGGGAGCCCTGATATAACGGTTTCCATGCAGAAAAATATGTTAGCCATGTGGAAAAAAATCATGCCCAAAGCGATTTATCACCAAAGTACCTCACAAAAACGAATAACCTGCCAGTAAACGTTTTATTAAAAAAAAAAAAACATTTTTCAATGTCATGCAAAGCTATCACTAAGCCTGCTACCAGTCGCTACCACTGCAGAGAAGGCTTAAGTATTATTTCAGTGTTAACAGTATTTTCTCAGTCAAATTCTAGTCCCTAGAATATAACTCGACTGCGCATACATTTATCAGCCTGATACCAGTTGCTACTACTGCATATAAGGCTGTACTTACATCATATGGTAACAGCAGTATTTTCTTAGTCAATTCCATTCCCAGAAAATAAAGTACTGCACATACCTCATTTGCGGAGGACCCCGCATGCTATTCCCAGTTTCTGAAGTTACCCCACTCCTCAGAATGTCGAGAACAGCCAGTGGATCTTAGTTACGCCTGCTAAGATCATAGATAAAAAACGCCGGCAGTTTCTTCTTCCAAATACTGCCTGAGATAGAAAAACAGCACACTCCGGTGCCATTTAAAAACAAACAAACTTTTGATTGAAGAATAGTTAAGTAAAAACTCCAGCTCCTCTCGCGACCTCCTTCTTTGTTGAGGGTTGCAAGAGAATGACTGGATATGACATGTGAGGGGAGGAGCTATATAGCAGCTCTGCTTGGGTGATCCTCTTGCAACTTCCTGTTGGGAAGGAGAATATATCCCATAAGTAATGGATGACCCGTGGACTGAACACACTTAACAGGAGAAAGAGACTTTACCCCAGGTAAGAAATACATTTTTCCTAAAAAAAGCATTTCCCAGATATGAAACTGACAGTCTGCAAAAGGAAATATACTGAAAACATGAATAATGGCAAATATAAGTACAATACATATATTTAGAAATTTATCAAATACATAAAGTCCCAAACTATAGCTGAGAGTGTCTTAAGTAATGAAAACATACTTACCAAAAGACATTCATCCAAATATAACAGATAGCCCAACCAGTACTGAAACGGTTATCAGTAGAGGTAATGGAATATGAGAGTATATCGTGGATCTGAAAAGGGAGGTAGGAGATGAATCTCTACGACCGATAACAGAGAACCTATGAAAACCACTGCATTCAATAGGTGATACTCCCTTCACATCCCTCTGACATTCACTGTACACTGAGAAGAATCAGGCTTCAAAATGCTGAGAAGCGCATAACGTATAAATCTTAGTACAAACTTACTTCACCACCTCCATAGGAGGCAAAGTTTGTAAAAACTGAATTGTGGGTGTGGTGAGGAGTGTATTTATAGGCATTTTGAGGTTTGGGAAACTTTGCCCAGGCCCGGACTGGCCATAGGGCATACCGGGCATTTGCCCGGTAGGCCGCAGGGTAGTTTAGCCCTGCCCACTGCAACCTCACACACGGCATACAATTTTTTTAAAAAATTTTTTGAGAAATTATTTTTTTTTGTATTAAGCTGCAGCACACAAACAATTACAAGTACTGGTGGTACAACAACATAATTCCCATTTGTATCGAGCTGCACGTACAGGCTCACAGTCACTACTTCTGGCCTGGGACTCTGAGGCTGAGCTGCGCACTTCGAGTGACGTCACAGTCACACACATGCCCTGCACGCGGCTGCACTACACTCATGCCGCGTGCTGGGTCCACGTGACACAGAGAGGCTCAGGCTGCAAGGCTGTTAGATAGACTAGTGCTGCGGCAGCAGCAGCCTGTGTGTCATGTGGGTGTCAGTGTATGGAGGCCCCTGAAACATGCTGCCGCCGGGCCGGGTGGGTCCCCTGACCTGAGTCCTCCATAGTAGACTCCACTCCAGTCAGTCACTCCATCTCCAGATTCCAGAGTGACTCCGAGTCCAGACCATGGGCATCCATTCCGGGGGCTAGAGTGCAGCCGGCGCCACTAGCAATGATGATTGACTTGAGGAGGCTTCGACTCAGCAGGTGGCCAGCAGCTGCAGGGCAGGTAGGAGGTCACTCTGGTCTCAGAGAGACTGAGAAGACCTTTTCTTTGGACTTGGTGTAGTTGGAGGTTGTTCTGTTCTATATACTGTATATGATTCATAGCCTAACTTCCAGGCCTAGCTAGTACTACAGGCTGCTTAGGCAGCCTAAGCAGCCTGTAGTACTAGGCCAGGTAGGCCTGGCTGGGCCGGCCGCCTGCCTATGTACAATAGCAGTCACTGGTGTTCTCTGAGAGTCTCTCCTTTGCTGTGGGCTGCACATATGGAGATTACAGGTGCCATGGACTTCAGTGTGTGTGTCAGAGGGAACTACTACATAATAATATTATATCTGCATATAATGTACTGGGGATATGGTGTGTGTGTCAAAAGGGAACTATTACATAATATTATATCAGACTTCATATAATTTACTGGGGATATGGTGTGTGTGTGTCAGAGGGAACTTCTATATGATATTATATATCTGTGTATAATGCACTGGGGATATGGTGTGTGTTTGTGTGTGTCAGAGGGAACTACTATATAACATTATATATCTGTGTATAATGCACTGGGGATATAGTGTGTGTTTGTGTGTGTGTCAGAGGGAACTACTATAATATTATATATCTGTATATAATGCACTGGAGATATGGTGTGTGTGTGTGTCAGAGGGAACTACTACATAATATTATATATCTGTATATAATGTACTGGGGATATGGTGTGTGTATGTGTGCCAGAGGGAACTACTACATAATATTATATATCTATAATGTACTGGGGATATAGTGTGTGTGTCAGAGGGAACTTCTATATAATATTATATATCTTTGTATAATGCACTGGGGATATAGTGTGTGTGTAAGAGGGAACTACTACGTAATATTATATATCTCTATATAATGTACTGGGGATATGGTGTGTGTGTCTTAGAGGGGAACCTCTCCATAATATTATATATGGGTGTGAGGCAAAGGGGACCTCTCTATAACATTACATATATCTGTAATATAAAGTAGTGGGGCTCTGTGGGCTAGGTATAAGAGAGGGAACCCCTTTACTTCTCTTTCCAGTTTGAGAGTAATCAAAAAGACTTTGCATTATGAGTACCAAATATAATCTAGTTACAAGCATGTTTCAAGTGACCTATGGGTCCTTTGCTTAGTTATATTTTATGTGACTTGCAATTTTTTTTATCTCATACATTGGTATTTTATGTGTTTTTGTAGAACGAAGAGTGCCCACTGTAACCGCTTCAGATATATATATATATATATATATATGGTATTAATGCATGCACTGTGTGTTGTGTGCATATGTGGGTGTATGTGTAGTGTGTGCATACATATGAGTGTGAGGGTATGCATATGAGCGTGGGTGTATGTATGTTGTGCATGTATATGAGTGTGGGTGTATGAGTGGTTTGCGTGCATATGAGTATGTGTGGTGTGAGTGCATATGTGTGTGTTGTGGGTGCATGAGTGTGTGGTGTGTCTGTATGTGTGGTGTGCATGCTTATGAGTGTGGGCATCAGTGGTGTGCATGTATGTTGTCCATGCATATAATTGTGTATATGTGTGGTGTACGGTGTGCATGCATATTGTGTGCATGTGTGTTCTGTGCGTGCATATGAGTATGAGTGTGTGTGGTGTGTGTGCTTATGAGTGTATGTATGTGGGCTGCTTTGCCTTAAAATGCCCGGGCCTATTTTTGGTCCCAGTCCCGCCCTGACTTTGCCCCTCCTGGTAGGATTGTATATCCTATATGTCACTAGCTCATGGACTCTTGCCAATTACATGAAAGAAATATACTTACACATAGACACTCGTCCACTAATAGCAGACAACCAAACCAGTACTGAATCATATCAGCAGAGGAAATGGAGGAGTTTAAAGTCTATCTGTAAAGGGAGGCAGAAGATTAATCCCTGAAACCGAATTTACAGAGAGCCCATGAAAAGATTTGGGCGAAAACATGGTGTCATGAGGCAGAACTCCCATCACTTTCCTCTGACAAGCACTGTACTCTGAGGTGAACCGGGCTTCAATATGCTCTGAAGCACCTTTCACTAAAGTAATTAAGCACATCATGCTTCAAACCACCACCAACAGAGGCAGCATTTAAAACGGAGGTATGTGTGTGTGTGGGGGGGTTTATAGACTTTTGAGGTTTGGGAAACTTTGCCTCCTCCTGGTGAGAATGTGTATCCTATATGTAACAGCTCGTGGACTCTCACCAATTATATGAAAGAAAAATAAAAATAATCCTTCTTGCTAAACACAGGGCGTTTTGGTTTGCTTAAACTAGACTAGGAAGAGACAGATCTTCATAAAGTGTAGGGGGATCCTGCAGCTTGAGTAGAGGAAGATAAGGCTGTTTGATATCTGGAATGCCAAAAGGAAAATAAATGTCATGCAGTTCAGCGCTTGCCATTAGATTTCTTATCTTGGGGCAATAATACCCAGTAAGTGCCTCAGCAAAAAGATCTGAGGGACTAATATTGGATGCTGAGTGGCATGCAGAAAGGAGACCTAAAATGCTATATGTAGTCTGGACAGCATAGTCAAAACTTATTTCTGCATGGTATAAAAACAGAGCTACAGCCCAAACTAACTTTAAACAGATGTTGGTAGAAAAAAAAAAAAAAAAGAGTAGGCATTTTGGCATGAGAGGCATTCCAAAGACTTTTAACAGTTTTATACCTAGTCCTAGAAGGATCAGCAACATATAACTAGAATCAGATGTGATTTTGTATTAAAATTTGAAATTCTTAGAGATGTTAAAATAATTTTACATATCAATAATACACCAAATAAATGGCACAAAATAATGGTGTAATTCAGTATATATTTCTGAATATCACTTAAAGGGATAGTAAAATCCAAATTAAACTTTCATGATTTAAACAACTTTCTATCATCAAATGTACTTTGCTCTCTAGTTATTCTTAGTTGAAAGCTAAACCTAGGTAGGGTCATATGCTAATTTCTAAGCCCTTGAAGACCGCCTCTTATTTAAATGCATTTGACAGTTTTTCATAGCTAGAGGGCGTTAGTTCATGTGTTTCATATCGATTACATTGGGCCCATGCACGTGGAGTTATTTAAGATTCAGCAATAAATGCCTGAAATGCAAGTCTGTCAAAGGTTCTGAGATAACGAGGCAGTCAGCAAAAGCTTAGATACAAGGTAATTACAGATGTAAAAAGTATATTTCTATAAAAGTGTTGGTTATGCAAAACTGGGGAATCTATACTATAATCGCGTTTCTAACGCGTCCGTCACCGTCATAAGCAGTGCACGTAGCTTGCAGCGCAAGACAGCTTCAGGAAGCTCCAGCACTCCAGTTCCGTAACAGCCGAGAGTTGGAGCTCCTGAAGCTTCAGGCATCTGCTGCATATGGAGCCGGAGCACGATCGGTGCTCCGGCTACATATGAGGGCAGATGCCTGATCGTTACAGACAGTGACACTGTGTGTGTCACCATCTGTAATGATCTCTGCTGGTGTCAGCGGAAGGTGTGGGAGGCTCAGCAGCGGAGGGGTGAGAGAAGGGAGTGAGAGGGCCCTACCCTAAAAAGAGTTTAAAGGAACAGGTAGGGATGGGGTAGCTACACTACAGAAAATGGGTTTGGAGGTGCGGGGGGACCACTAAATGTTGCCAGTAGCTAAGATGGCGGATATAGTAAGGGGGGTTAGATAGCTTTTTAAGGGGGGGGGGGGAGGGACAGATGGATAGGGACAGAAATAGAGGGATAGGGGCAGAGAGAGAGAGGGATAGGGGCAGAGGGATAGGGGCAGAGAGATAGATATATATAGGGATAGATTGATACGTATATTTCTTTCATTAAACATTTTGGTCCGTGTACATGGCTTTACCACTAGTGGTAAATATAGGGATTATCTATCTTTTTAAACAATAACATTTTTGGTGTTTACTATCCCTTTAAATATCTAATTTTCTATTAATAAAGGAACATACAACAAGGATCTTTCTATCTTGTGTGATTGAAATGAGCATTTTACTTTTTGTACAGTAATTCAAAATATATCTATGTAAGGACTGGAAATGGAACAGACATTTTTACTTTTTATCATTGCAGTAAATATAAATATGCAAATAAACAACCTCACCATGTAAACTTTGTTTTTGTGCACTTCGGCTAACAGCCAGTAGTAAAGTTAAGGTGTTTGTGCATACTTGTCTGAGAGGGTCTTCAGAAATTTTTTCTTCATAGCTCTGTTGAAATACAAAATATCATTCAAGAAATATACAGTGTGAGAGCTAAAAGTTTAAAAGCAATGTTAGCGCTGTGGAATCTGTTGGCACAAATAACCGATAATAATAATGTGATATTACAAATAAATGTAATATATTTTTATACCACTGAACACTGGAATTCATTGTTAGATCATTTTTATTGTGAAGGTTAATCATGGATATAACAAACATTGCTAAATAATTTTTATCGTGAAAAAAAATAGAGAACTGAAGGTTAGTAATGGATACAACAAACAATAAATACAAGTAAATTCTACAGCTTTGCTCCAACAACAAATGGGGGGAAAAAAATTACATGACATTGAAAAATTAACACTATTTTATATTTTGTATTGTTACAAGTGGATTCATATAAACCAGTTATACTTACTGAAAAATCAATTTCTTCAAACTTTTAGGGCCAGATTACGAGTGGAGCGCTATTTAGCATTTTCGTTAGAGCGCTAATAGTAAACGTTTTGCGCACATCGGGTTGCGCTCGTATTACAAGTTGAAAGTAAAAAGTTATCAAGCTTGCGGTAACCTGACGTGCGCAAACAGCTTACTTCTAGCGCAAATAGAATATTGCGCATGCCATAACATATTCCCCATAGAAGTCAATGGAGCAATAAAATGGAAATAAAAACCTACTTGCGGTAGGTAAATAGATGTAACTGATGGCACTTTTTAAATATATGCCTTGAATAACTGTCCTAAAGAAGCTTCATTATGACAATAAAAAGCGAACATTATAAAGATTTGTGCCCTAGCTAAAAAAAATAATAAAGGTTGATGAACAAATCTATCAAGATTTTATGATACAAGAATCTAGGACCGAAGGGCAATCTGTAATCGTCTCCATAGCAACATCCAGATTATTACTTCAAAGAAGAAACAACTGCATTCTAGGCTGTGAGACTATTGAATATTCCTTTAACATTCCTTTCAATCAGACAGAAAGACCAAACCCGAATGTCTGAATGAATATGCTGTAAGGAGACCATTTGGAGTCTCACCATCATGAAAGAAATTCATTTTATCAGGTAAGCAAACATTTTGTTTTATTTCATCAAATGTTGAGAGTATATGAGGTCATCATATCTGGGATCTTACACCAAACCAGTGACGTCCACAAGACCACCATGTGTGGTGGTGGAGCATATATATATATATATATATATATATATATATATAATATATGGTAAAACTTTTTTTGAAAGTGTGCAATGAAGACCAAGTAGCCAAGAAAGACCAAACCCTAATCTCTGAATGAATATTCTGTAAGGAGACCATTTGGAGTCTCACCATCATGAAATAAATTAATTTTATCAGGTAAGCAAACATTTTGTTTTCTTTCATCAAATGGTGAGAGTATTTGAGGTCATCATATCTGGGATCTTACACCGAACCAGTGACGTCCAAAAGACAACCATGTGTGGTGGTGGAGCATATATATATGGTAAAACAGTTTTTGAAAGTGTGCAATGAAGACCAAGTAGCCATCTTCCATATCTTGTCTATAAAAGGTTCAAGAGCTATTAGAATTAACATTAATGGACTAAACTCTTTTGTAGTTTCAACACTGAATTGTAATGCTCTTACTAAATCAAGGTTGTGAAGAAGATTCATGAGTAGATACTACTTTGGGAAGAAAATAATAGTTTGTTAGAAAAACAGATTGTTCTGATAAATGAATTCTGGAAAGATAAAGCTGAAAGCTCAGAAACTCTTTTGCCCAAAAAAATGGCTAATAGAAAAATAGCCTTCAGAATAAACATTAAAGTTTTAACCATGCATAGGTTCAAATGGAGGGGCTCAAGAAACCAGGAGTAATTGGTCAAATCACTAATTGATTCTGATCAAGCCCTGAAGAAAAAGTCTGGATATCAGGAAAGTTGTTACCTTTCTTATGATAACTAATGTAAAAGTTCAGTACCTTAAAAAAACTAGCTGATAAACCCTTGTCTAGACAGTCCTGCAAACAATCAAGAAGCCTAGGAATTCTAAAGGAATTCAAATGGTAGCCTTTGTTAGCCAACCAGGACAAAATGATTTTTAACACCTTATGAAAGATACACATGGCGACAGGCTTTCTGGCCTGAATGAAGGTCTTGATAACCTTATATAAAAAATAACAAAACAAACATGTGTTCTTACCAGATAAATTCCTTTCTTTCCTAGCAGGGAGGAGTCAATAACTTCATTCCTTAATGTTGAGAAATACAACACCTGGCCACCAGGAGGAGGCAAAGACAATCCAGCCAAAGGCTTAAATAAAACCTTCCAAGATAACAGTTTAATGTCAACAACATGCATGGGCTCAAAAGGAGCCTGCTGTAAAGAAAAAAACAACGCAAAACAAGATTGAGGCTCCAAGGTGGAGCCACAGGTCTAAACACAGGTCTGATCCTAGTCAGAAGAGCCTTAAAGGACTGCACATCCGAAAACTCAGCTATTCTCTGTCCTTTCAGAGAACTGGCCGATAGACCCTTCTCCAAACCATCCTGGAGAAAGGATAAAATTCTGGCAACTTTTACTTTATGCCAAGACAAACCACGTTCCTCACACCAGTGTAGGTAAGTACGCCATACCTTATGGTAGATGCGCCGAGTAACCGGCTTACGAGCTTGAATCTATGATATGCTCAGAGAATCTTCTCCTGGCTAGAACTAAGTGTTAAATCTCCATGCAGTCAGCCTCAGAGAATCTAGATTTTGATGTAGGAAGGGAACTTGATCAGCAGGTCCCTGCGACAAGGTAACCTCCACGGAGGAAAAGGGGACATTCTCACCAGGTCCTTCGCGGTCAGGATGGAGCAATTAGAATCACTGATGCTTACTCATGCTTGATGTGGGCCACCAGACAAGGGAGAAGAGGCAATGGAGGAAAGCGATATAAGAGTCTGAACCTCCATGGAACCTCTAGAGCGCTTATCAACTCTGCTTGAGGATCCCTCAATCTCAACCTGTACCTGGGAAGTTTGGCATTGAGACGAGAGGCCAAGATATCTATCTCCGGCATCCCCCATCTGCTGCAAATCTCTGCAAACACCTCAGGGAGGAGTGACCATTCCCCCGGGTGAAAGGATCGTCTGACGAGGAAGTCTGCTTCCCAGTTGCCACACCCGGAATGTGGATCGCTGACAGCATACAATTGTGGGCTTCTTCCCATTCTAAGATTTAGGACACCTCCCTCATCGCTAAGGAACACCTTGTTCCTCCTTGATGGTTGAAGTAGGCGACCATAGTTATATTATCTGATTGGAATCTGATAAACTGGGATAGCCTGCAGTTCCAAAATATTGATTGAAAGAGTGGACTCCTCCTGAGTCCACAAACCTTGTGCCTTCCTGGCACCCCAGACTGCTTCCCAGCCCGAAAGGCTGGCGTCCGTAGTCACAAACTCCAAAGACGGTCTCAAGAAGCACGTGCCTCGAGACAGGTGATCTTGACAAAGCCACCAAGAGATCGAATCTCTCGACAGGCTGTCCAATTTGATCTGTTGCGACAGGACCGAGTGATCGCCGTTCCATTGTCTGCATGCATAGTTGTAAACGTCTGAGACGGAATCTGGCTAAATAAATAATGTCCATACAAGACACCATGAGTCAAATCACATCCATGCATTGGGCCACCGAAGATCTTGAGGCGGCCTGGAGGGCACTGCACGCTGATGTCAGCTTGCAACGTCTCTGATCTGTTAGAAAGTTCCTTATGGATACCGAGTCTATAACCGTGCCCAGAAAATTCACCCTGGTATTAGGGGTAAGAAAACTCTTTTCCAAGTTTATCTTCCATCCATGAGACCGAAGAAGACTCAAATGCAGAGTAATCTTTTGCCAGACCAAAAGATGGTGCCTGTACCATGATATCGTCCAGGTACGGAGCTCCTGCAATTCCTTGGGATCTGGCTACAACCATAAGAGCACCCAGAACTTTTGTAAATATCCTTGGTGCAGTAGCTAAGCCAAATGGAAGTGCTATGAAATGGAAGTGCTGATCCAGAAAAGCAAATCGTAGGAACTGGAAATGATCATTGTGGATCGGAACATGCAGGTATGCATCCTTCAGATCGATTGTAGTCATAAATTGTCCTTCCTGAACCAGGGTAGACAGTGTGGAGAGAAGGAATCTGCCCCTGGGCAGATGAGATTTGAATCCTATCCTGTACTCTTGAGATACAACCTCCAGTAGCCAAGGGTCCTGAACATCATGGAACCAGGCGTCTGAGAAAAACAACAGTCTGCCCCCTACTCGATCCGATCCCGGATTGGGGCGGCCCCTTCATGCAGATTTGTTATCTGCAGGCTTCTTAGATTGCTTTGACTTATTCCATGACTGAGCAGGTTTCCAGGTACTCTTGGGTTGTTCAGACTTGGAGGATGATTGGGTTCCCTGGGACTTACCCAAACGAAAGGAACGGAAATTTGAAGACTGCCGTCCCTTGGGTCTGTTCTTTCTATCCTGCGGAAGGAAAGCACCTTTCCTTTCGGTAACAGAAGAAATGATAGAGTCCAGGCCTGGACCAAATAAAACCTTCCCCTTGAAGGGTGAGGAAAGGAATCTGGAAACTATATCCGAAGACCAATATTTCAACCAGAGAGCCCTGCGAGCTAGGACGGCAAACCCTGAAGCCTTTGCGTTCAGGCGTATAATCTGCATATTTGCATCACAGATAAAGGAGTTAGCTATGCTTAAGGCCTTAATCCTCTCCACCTCAATAAGTTCTGACAGAGCATCACACCAGTAGGTGGCGGCCCCAGCAACTGTGGCAACCGCAGCCGCCACTTGAAATAAAAATCTTGTATGTTGGAACATTCTTCTTAGGTAACTTTCCAACTTCTTGTCCATAGGTTCCCTAAAGGAAGCACTATCTTCCAGAGGGATAGTGGTACACTTGGCTAGTGTCGAAATGGCACCATCCACCTAAGGGATGGAACCCAACAATTCCAGCTGAGAATCAGGAACCGGGAATAACTTCTTAGAAGTTGCGAAGGGGGAAAAAGGGAGTTCCAACTCTTTCCCATTCACTACTGATAAGATTTGCCATGCGAACTGGGACAGGAAACGTTTGCGGAAGCTTTTAGTCCTCATAACTGTAACTAAGGATTCTTAGGTCCCTCCGGCAGTTTCTCTTCTGGAACCTCCAACGTAGACAGCACCTCCTTTAGTAAAAAACACAGATGCTCAATCTTAAATCGGAAGTAGAGGGTTTTGTAAATGAAGTCTCCGACTCTTAGAGCTCACCCTCTGACGCTACAGAGGTTAACTCATCCTCGGACAATTGAGACATACTGGCTAAATCCGATTGGAAATACATTAGCTGAATCTAATTCAGTAGAACTATGTTTACCTTTCTCTTTCATTTACTAGAGATAGGTAAGGCACTCAGGGCCGCAGACACAGCAGATTGTAACTGTGTGGTAAAGGAAGCAGGGAAAAGGCCCCCTCCAGCCAGAGTAATAGGTGTGCTGCGGGGAACTGCATGTGAAACTGTTCGAGGGGATAGGGCAGGCATCTCTCGGACTACAGAATCCTGAGAGGTTGATGGCTCAGCGGGACTAATTATGCTAGGGGGAGTTAGCAGATTTAGCTCCTTCTTAGACTTTAGAATGGTACCCAGGCAATTGGAAAAAAATTGAACAGGTGGACAAACCACCGCCTCCTCACAGTATAAACAGGCATTTATTTAGAATAGAAGGTGCTGAACCTTCTAACGTATTATCAGAGTCCTCCATTGCTGGATATGCAATCCCGCAATAAGAAAAGTATTTAAACATCAACTTTTTTTCTGGGACTTTTATTAATAAAAAGAGGAACCTTTATAACCCCAACGGCTGGGGCACTCACCACCTCCTAGACACAGACAGTTATAGAATGCTCTTTGTAGGATTGCCAGAGTTCCTGCAGCAGGACTGCAAGGAAAAGGAATGAGCCGCACCCATATTATGTGGTGCCCAAGAAGGGACCTCCCAAGCTATGAGAAAAGTGTGCAAAGCTATTAGAAGATGTGCAACCCACAAAACGAAAGAGATACCCGTCTAGTTCCAATGCCAAAAGTATGCAGTCTTTTTGAGCCCAAACCTTCACAATGTATTCCATAGAGAACAAAGCAGTACATATATCCCCAAACTGTTCCAAATTACTCTCTGATTAACTGAAACATTAACCCTTGATCCTATTGAGGTTATGAGTAGTCACACTGTGGCCCTAATAAAAAGAGTCTGCTAAATAGTGAAATAAAGCGGGCTTACCCACTGGGATCTATGCTGTGGAACAGATGCAGCCTCTCAAGTGTGACAGCCTTGCCGCGGTGCTCTGACAGGGACCTGAGTGTAAAAAAGGCAAGCAGTATAACTCGTTAATACTGATTGCCCATGAGCTGTTAGATAGACAGTATGGATCGCTTCGCAGAAAAACTTTCACTGCATCTCCAGACTCTAACATTCATCAATACTTTCACTGAGAGGTTTATATGATTACTAAAACTCCAGTCCTTTCTTGAAGGGAACATACCCATTTAAGGACTATTCAAATCTTCTGACACTTCTCTGCCATCCTCCTCTAGTGATGAAAGGCAAATAATGACTGGGGTGATGGGGGAAGTGGGAGAGATATTTAAGCATTTGGCTGGTGTGTCTTTTTCTCCTCCTGGTGGTCAGGTGTTTTATTTTCCAACAGTAAGGAATGAAGTCGTGGACTCTCCCTGCCTTATGGAAAGAAATGATGCTTACCAGATAATTTACAAACAAGGCTATAAATACCTCTCCCACTTTCCCTACCCTCCAGTAGTTCAGCCCAGGATAAGGAAAAATGAAGAGAGATACAACGGGTTAAGAGGTGCAAACGACTACCACCACTACAAATTATACAATAGAGCTGCCAAGAAGGGAATTAAGTTTAAGGTAAGCATAATTTTAGTTTTCCTTCAATTGGCAGTGAGAGTCCACAACAACATTAATCAACTGTGGAAAACCAATACCCAAAACTCTAGAGTTCACAAACATTTGGGAGGGAAAAATAAAGGAAGCAGTCCTAAGAACCAGGCACCACTGCTTGTAGAACCGTTCTCCCAAAAGATGCTTCAGTGGAAAAAAAAAAAAAAAAAACGTATAAAATCTCGTCAAAGTATGTAAAAAAGACCAGGTTGCAGCCTTACAGATTTGCTCAACTGATGCCTCATTCTTGAAGGCTCAATTAGTAGACACTGCATGAGTAGAATGGGCCGTGATTCTCAAAGGAGGTTCCTGGCCCACTTTAGGTCATACTGATCAAACTTCTCAGCCAAAAAGAAATAGTAAAAGTTGAGGCTTTTTGCCCCTTGCGGTTACCACTATACATAACGAACAAGGAATAACTATTTCAATCCTCTGACCATATCCAAATTGTGCAACAGTATCTCCTTAGAGGAAGACGGGTTGGGACTAGGAGAAGGAACCACAATCTCCTTATTGATGTTACGAATATTTACCACCTTAGGTAAGAAGCCTGGTTGAGACCTCAAAAAAGCCTTATCCTAATGAATCACCAGATATGGAGGATCACACATCAAATCTGAAAGCTCTGACACACTGTGCGCAGAGGAAACAGCCAATAAAAATACCACCTTCCAAGTGAGCAAACTGATATCAACAGAATGCAGAGGCTCAAACTGAGCTCTCTGATGAACCTTAAAGGGACACTGAACCCACATTTTTTCTTTCATGATTCAGATAGAGCATGCAATTTTAAGCAACTTTCTAATTTACTCCTAATATTAATTTTTCTTCGTTTTCTTGATATCTTTATTTGAAAAAGAAGGCATCTAAGCCCTTTTTTTATTCAGAACTCTGGACAGCACTTTTTCATTGGTGGATTAATTTATCCACCAATCAGCAAGGACAACCCAGGTTATTCACCAAAAATGGGCCGGCATCTAAACTTACATTCTTGCATTTCAAATAAAGATACCAAGAGAATGAAGCAAATTTGATGATAGGAGTAAATTAGAAAGTTGCTTAAAATTTCACGCTCTATCTGAATCTGGAAAGAAAAAAATTGGGCTCAGTGTTCCTTTAAGAACTAAATTTAAACTCTACAGGGGAGCAACAGGTTTGAAAACAGGTTTTATGTGAGCAAAAGCCTAAACAAACTCTTAAACACCTGGCAAACGTCTTGTGAAACAGAATCGAAAGGGCAGATATGAAACCCGTGATAGAACTGGCAGACAGGCTTTTCTCCTGACCGTCCTGGAGAAACTGAAGGATATGCAGAGTCTTCACTCTCCACCAAGAAAAACCTCGCCGGTTACACCAGTTATGTTCTCCAGACCTTGTAGTAGATGCATCTGATGACCAGTTTGTAAGCCTGAATAATAGTATCAATCACATTCTCAGAGAAGCCTATCTGAGCCAAAAGCAACTGTTCAATCTACAGGCAGTCGGCCTCAGAGTATCTAGATTTTGGTAAAGGAACGGTCCATGAGTCAACAGATCCTGATAAAGAGGTAACCACCAAGGAGGATAAGACGATAATCTCACAAGATCTGCATACCAGGTCCTGCGTGGCCACGGTGCAGTATAGTTGGAAATCTGTCCTGTTTGATCTGGGCAACAACCCGGGGCAGAAGAACATTCAGAGGAAACAGATAAACCAGATTGAAGTACCATGGTATGGCTAGAGCATCCACCAATTCTGTTTGAGGATACCTGAACTTGGATCTGTACCGGGAAGCCATCAGATCTATGTCAGAAACACCCCATTTGCAAAATATCTCCAAAAAAAAACCTCTTGATTCAGAGTGGAGAGTCTGCCTGTTCAGAAAATTTGCTTTCCAATTCTCCACACCTGGAATGTAGGTAGCTGAGACTTGACATTGATGTCCCTCTGCAGGATTTTTTACACCTCATGCATCGCCATTGCAAATATGCCCAGAGAACTGTGCCCCCTTGAGGGCTGATGTAGTCGTGATATTGTCTGACTAAAATTGGATATACCGGGAAGAACCCAATTTAGGCCACACTAGAAGTGCGTTGTATATTGCCCTCAACTTGAGACTGTTGATCGGGAATGATACCTCCTCTGGACGCCAGGTTCCCTGAGCTCTCAGAGAACCCCATAACACCCCCCACCCCCAGCATCACGTCTGTGGTGATTATCATACACACAAAATCGAAAGTCCAGCACTCCTGCAAGAGGTGCACGCTGAGTGGTACTGTACTCACCCCAGTTAAATATAGAGCAATGTCCAGACAGCAGCACCAATGTAGCTTCAAAACTTAAATTATGCTTACCTGATCATTTTCTTTTCTTCTGACGGGAAGAGTTTACAGCTGCATTCATTACTTTTGGGAATTCAGAACTTGGCCACCAGGAGGAGACAGAGACATCCCAGTCAAAGGCTTAAATAAATACCTCCCCCACTTCCTTCATCCCCCAGTAATTCTGCCAAGAGAACAAGGAACAGTAGGGGAAATATCATGGTGAAAAAGGTGCCAGAAGAATAAAAACTAAAATACGGCCGCCCCATAGGTAAAATGCGGACGGGGAGCTGTGGACTCTGCCCGTCAGAAGTAAAGAAAATTATCAGGTAAGCATAATTTAAGTTTTTCTTCTTAAATGGGAAGAATCCACAGCTGAATTCATTACTTTTGGGAAAAACATTAAATGGACACTGAGCCCAATTTTTTTCTTTCGTGATTCAGATAGAGCATGCAATTTTAAGCAACTTTCTAATTTACTCCTATTATCAATTTTTCTTCATTCTCTTGCTATCTTTATTTGAAAAAGAAGGCATCTAAGCTTTTTTCTTGATTCAGAACTCTGGACAGCACTTTTTTATTGGTGGATAAATTTATCCACCAATCAGCAAGAACAACCCAGGTTGTTCACCAAAAATGGGCAGGCATATATACTTACATTCTTGCATTTCAAATAAAGATACCAAGAAAATAAAGAAAATGTGATAATAGGAGTAAATTAGAAAGTTGCTTAAAATGTCATGCTCTATCTGAATCACAAAAGACAAAATTTGGGTTCAGTGTCCCTTTAACCAAGCTATAGAGGACACTGAATGCAAACACAGGCAGGGTACAGAAGACGGCCCCTTTGAAGGGCACCACAGCCTGAAATCACCCAACACCCAATAAAAAAAACTGTAACACTTAGAAACAGGGGGTTAAAAAAATTAAAGACCAAGTAACTGCCCTTCAGTTAAACAACCTACAAGGCCGTGAGACCACTCAGAATCCCTAGAATCCATTGAGCAAAAAAAAAAAAAAAACCCTGAGGAGCTAAATCCCGTGGGCTCTCTGAACACACGGAACTAACCCCCGACCAGAAGGAAGAGAACCTTCACCTACCCCCGAGGGGAAAAAACAAACAAAAAAACGAGGACCATAAGATATCTAATGGACCACAACTAAGATAAGAAAACCTCAAAACGACTAAAGCGAACCCAAGGTTGCTAAAGACAACCACCCAAGGAAATTAACTCCCTAGAAGGTCAAGGACCAGAAATCAACTCCACAAGTATGAAAAGGTGATCACGAGAAGAACCAAGATCTAACCTCAGATCCCCGACACAACACCATACGACATATGGTGCTCCAAGGAAGCCGTATGCTCCCCACAGTACCATAGTCTAGCGGATATAACCGCTAAAACTAGGCAAACATAGGTAGCATACAAAACTGAAATTCTGAGCCTGCAGACAAGGATCAGAAAAAACTATATATCCTATCAGAGAAAAAAGGCTATCTAGAGAAAACACACAGCCACCTCTGAATAAGAACTCGCGAGCTCCAGCCTCAAGGCAGCAAAGCTGACCCTAAGCCAATGTGGGAGACCATCCCACAGAGAAAGTCGTCCTAGAAAAAATCAAGAGCTTAGAAGAACATCCAACACCAGTGAAACCAGTGGAGAAATGAAACACTGTGAACCCCCCACCGAAGGCAGGGACCAGGATAGAAACCTGACACAGCAGAGTTCAAACTCCAAGCCTTCAGCTACTAGGCAGGGTAGATATCCCCAAGGCCACATAGACTTGTAGCAACTGAAAGTACATGGTCAAGACACAACAGAGCAGTCAGATCCCCAACCCCCACTCCGAGGTAACGGATCCAGTCCAAAAGGATTGGTTATGTCCAAATACAAAGAATACAAAATTATCTGAACCACACCTCAGAGGAAAAAGGAGGGGTCGAAAAGGAACAAACCCATGGGAGAACAACTCTGACCATTACTTATCTTGCTTGCTACCACAAAGTCAAGGCAGAATACTACGTGCTCGGGTTCCAGAACCCCTACACAGCTCCCTTCCAAAGAAGGACCACTCCCAACCAAGGGAGATAGGGCACTAAACTACAGCATTCCAGTACCAGAATCCAGCCCCAAGACCGCTTGCACGCAAGGAAGAGCAGAGCCCCTTGTAAAACGAGAAAAGAAGGACCCCTGGGGCTTCATGGATACTGTATTCTGAAAACCTCCCCGAAGGAGGACAAGCGCAAAGGAACCGATTCCCCAGCCATAGGCATTGAGAAGAGATGAGAGAAACGGTAAAACCAATTGATTAAAGACTAATTCAGCCATACTGCCAGCTCAACAACCACGAGCCAACATCAAGGTGCAATAGCTGCACCTGACAACAACTGTAAGATCCCGCCTGAGAGGCAGCAAAACTAACCCTTAGGCAGTGATCAAATCTTCCCAGAGGGGACATGCGGATGTTAAAAAAACGGAAGGTTTGAAATTGAACCGCCCAGGATGGATCCTGACTCCGAATCTCAGACAAGAGACATGGCCCTAAGCCAGACCACCAGATCTGAGACCAGTTGATGCTCTAACCCCCTGAGGAACCCTCAAGTTACCTCACATGGAGGCATGCACCCTAGGCAGTGCATCCCATATCCCAATGACCCTGGACATTGGACTCTTGAAATAGATTTAGACCTAAGAGCCTAGAGAGACATCTTAACAGGCCTAAGAAGAGGGCAACCAACACCCGGAGGCTAGCAACCCCAGAGAGCCAGGTCTCTTAGAGAGTCAAAGGGGAACACCCCCCTCTAAGACCACAGGTTTGCAAGGGACAGGCTCCAAACAAGCCCTTAGAATAAGAAGACAATAATATCTCCAAAGACCCTTACAGGATCAGTCTCCCGGAAAATTCTGTACTGCACAGAAAAAATGGCGGGAGCCTCACAACTCCTGGCAGACAAGTTGACCAGGGGAAATGACGGAGGGGGACTAACCCCAACCCCTGCGCTCCCAATAGGAGAGCGTACAACCTAATAAAAAAAGGAGGTAATAAGGACTTCGAGACACAGATGACCCAACCACCCAAGAAGGAAAACTAGGCCACAAAAAAAAAAAAATCCAGAAGATACCAAGAGTGAAAACGAAAATTGCCATCCATCTGGTACCCCCGATGCCCAAAGGTCATCCAAACTTCCAAACCCAATGGGAATGAATAAACTTTGCTTCCAAGGCCAAAGGATCTCTCATGATCAGCCTCAGCAGGCTCCGAGTCCGGAACCCCCTCAACAGTAGGAACGGGAGGCGGACCGATGCAGTCCCTCCGATAACTAGAAAGGGAGGCAGCAAGAAAAACGAACATTTATCAAAGTGATCAACCCAGCACCCAACAGGATAACCAGCACACCGGCACCACGTGGGTGACATGAACAGTAATGAACAGTTGCTAGCACTCGACCAGGACCCGCCTGGTACGAGAACTCTCCAAAAAAGGTCCAAGAAAATCAAAGCCTCCGAAGGGATCGATAAACTATAAACATATCTATGTCATTATATAGTACTGCGCAACTTCTGAGGAAGTGCCCACGCGACCACAAAATCGCAAGTATCAGTTCCAGAGAAGAAATGTTCCCAAAAACAGAAAATTATAACAGACATGAGTTTTGTAAAAAACCAAATGAAACACATTCTATCCGGATCAAAAAATAAAATGAAGGCAGCACCCGTGGGTGAACGCCCAAGGAGAATGGGCATGCTAACAGGACCAGCCGATCAGGGGCCTGATTCTCCTAAGCTCAGAACTGGAACAGATACTTAAAGAAAAGAAAACGGGGACGTCAAGGAGATTGTCTTCATCCCAATACGTCTAACCCAGTTTGCCATCCGGCACAGAAGACCGGGGATCCCTCGGCCCAGTAGGACCATAATCCTCCAGAGCCGCCAAAACATGCCTTAGTAGTCCACGAAGATATGCCAGTCTATAACGGAAGGCAAAATGTTCCCCCGCCGGATCGATGGACGACCCCGGCCCCGAGGGAGGAGCCGCTGAAGCCTCAGAGGCCATCTCTTCCCCAGAAGGTTGAACAGACTAAGGCTCGACGGACCCTGGCTAACAGAAAACGGACAGTATCTTAAAAATACTTCTCTTGGGAGATATAAATGTGCCAGTGCCATAGATATGGCCATGCGGAACCGTGCCGTAACCTCTGGAGGAATAAAGCCGCCTTCCAGAAAAGGAGAAATGGCCATAGGGACACCTGCTTGCGTAGCAAAAGAAGGATCTGGGGGGCGCACCTCACTGGACATGGTATCCTTAGGGGCGGATGGCTCAACACACTCTACGCTCCCTGAATCGGGGGAAGAGAGTACTCTAGCACGGAAATCGGAACATAACTGATGGGAATGGATAACCTGGGCCATTTCATACTCCTCACAAGATGTATACTCTGAGTCGGAGATGTCCATCTCTAAAAAAATCAGAATCCTCCATAACTTGGAGATTGCAAATATGGACAAAAGCTGAACGGCACCTTACACCCCCAATGGCTGGGGCACTCACCACCTCCTGTGAAACAGACAACTAATGAACAGACTCTCTCCGTCGTCACTCGGTCAGAGTATGGAAATGGAATAACAACATGACCACACTGGTCACGCGATGCACCGTGTAACCCAGCAAAAAAGGGGCGCCAGTCCCAAAAGGGCCGCGCAGTCTGATAAGGCAGATATGTTCCGAATAGCCATGAGCCCAAGCATTACTACACATTAGCAGAAAGAATCATATAACAAACATGATTAAAGTCCCCCTGTTCAATAACCCCCCACAGGCCATATTAACCCTTCATTCCATAAGATAAAGGAGTTCCACTAGGACCCCGACTTCTTTCGTTAACATTACATTCACATATCGAAGTAAAATTAAATTGATCTTACCGGAATCTACACCGTGGAACAGGAACATGGCCCTTTAAGTGTGACAGATAGTAGCATTGCTTCTGACATGGACTTGAGTGAATAAAGGCAGGCAGCGAAACTCGTCAACGCCGATTGCCAAGGAGCTGTTAACATGAGTAGGGATGGTTTTGCAAAGACGACACTCCCTGCATCTCCGGACTCTAACTTTCATCCATGCTCTCACTGAGAGGCTGACGAGATTACTCAAAACTCCAGTCCCATTTTGAGGAGTACTACCCTCCATAAAAAAACAACTAACTTCAATCTCCTGACACTTCTCTGCCAACCTACTGTGACGAAAGGCAAAGAATAACTGGGGGATGAGGGAAGTGGGGGAGGTATTTAAGCCTTTGGCTGTGGTGTCTTTGCCTCCTCCTGGTGGCCAGGATCTGAATTCCCAAAAGTAATGAATGCAGCTGTGGACTCTTCCCGTTTAAAAAGAAAAATGGCTTTATTTCATTAGACCAAAGACATTAAATCCACATCACATACAAACAGCACACCTTTTATACCCAATATGGGGGCTAGCTAATGGACTCAGGTAAAATTAAAATATGCAGAAAACATAACAACGATCATGAGCCACATACCATGGAGGATAACACACAGTCAGCTGTAGTTGTGAATATTTTACAACATGATCTCTTCGCATCCAAACTCTCTGTACTCAACAAGGGAATTTCTTTTTGTCCACAAACAAAATGTAATTTCTTTGAATTGCAAAAAGATCTTGCCTCTTTCTTTTGCATATTAAAATTAAAAGCTTTCTTTTCACAGAAGGTCTATTGTGATAAAAGTATAAAAGATGTGGAGGATGTCAGCTATTATTACAGAATTTGGGGTTAAGAAATACGAGATCTTTCACACCCAGTTTATCTAATAATAGTATTGATACCTATATACGCCTTGTACAATTTGTTGGAAACTAAAATCAATACTGGTAACAAACAGGGGTGTACTGTGACTAACTTCACTGTATAAGAGAAAAAAAGCTTTAACAGATCTTAGAAATAACAGAGGTATTGTATGCAAACCTGCGGAAAAGGGCGGAATGTGCAAGAAATTCTGACACAACTTAATGATTCTGAGATTTATAAACCTCTTGATAGATATACAACATTTGAGGTTAAGAAAGAGTTAATGAAGTGTATTGATGTGGCTTTTAGGGAGGGTGTTATCACAGATAACAGTTAAAATCCTAGTTCCAGATTGTTATGCCATATACGTATTTTACACCCTTCCTAAAATCCACAAGGATAAAAATAACCCCCTGGGCGCCCTATAGTGGCTAGTAGTGATTCAATTTTGAGTAATGTTTCTGTCTATTTGGATAGACTTTTAAGACCATTACACAGTTAGAGTCATACTTGAAAGATACTGGGTCATTCCTAACAAAAATTGAAGGATTAGATTTACAAAGCGACAAATTTGTGTTATTTTTTTTTAGATTTGACTAACCTCTATTACACACACGAGTGGTATAGCAGCGATTAGAAATGCTATGTACCACAGTAAAATGTTCACAGATATCCAGAGGGAATTTATTTTACAAACTGTTACAACTAATTTTACACTGCAATTATTTTCTCTTTCAGGACAGATTTTATCTATGAAGAGAGGTATATATACACACAGAATGAAATATGTTGGTTCTGCTATATAGATGATGTGTTTGGCATATGGGGGGGGGGGCGAAATTGACTCCCTGCATGTCTTTGTGGGTGATCTGAATTTAAGCACTAGACACATCAAATTTAAGCTGACATACAGCGAGGAGAGAATTGATTGCTTTGATACAACGGTCATTAAGAGAGATAGAGGGTTAGAAATAGATCTCCATAGGAAGGAAAATGATAGAAACAATCTTTTGAAATTTGACAACAATCTTTTGAAATCACAACTTACGTTTCAAGTTATAGATCACATTACAAGACCTAGGAGAGGCGGGAATAGAGTGAAATTACTCAAAGCCAGAAACATTTTGGATATATAAATTCTGTCTGTTTCCAATGGGGATGAATAAGGAAATAGAATCGAATTTCTGAGAAATAAATTTTTGAAGAATGTATCTATTTATCAATGTTATATATGTGGACATTATCTGATACATTTATAAAGACTGATTTGACACTGTATTTTGATCATGTATATATTTTTCAAGTGTATATAGTAATGTTTTGTATATTTAGATAGGACAGGATTTAACATAAGAGGAACTCTGTATGCATACAGAGGAACATGGAGAAGGAAGGGTTAATTTTACCTTAGCTAGACGGACCCAGATTGGGTAAACAAGGTGTGCTGTTTGTATGTGATGTGGATTTAATGTCTTTGGTCTAATGAAATTAAGCCATTTTGAAGCTACATTGGTGCTGTTGTCTGGACATTGCATTATGGTGATTATTACCCAGGGGGCAACGAAAACTCATTCCTAGGAGAACTGGAGCTGGCAATTGCCACCAGGCAAGATACCCTTTCAGCTGAGCGTCCAAATGGATGACATCAGACAGAGCTGAATAATCTCCATTTCACTGTCTGAGCATATACAACTGTAGTGGTCTCAGATGAAAACGAGCAAACAGTATAGCATCCGATGCCGCCACCATGAGACCTACCACCTCCATGCATTATGCTAAAGAAAGATGGACCTTGGCCTGAAGCAGACGACATGCTCCCTGATGTTTCTCCCTGCACTGGTCTGTAAGGTAAATGTGCATACTGACAGAGTCTATGATCGTTCCCAGAAAGTTTACTCTCGTAGCTGGGACAAGAGAGCTCTTTTCTAGGTTGACCTTCCAACCATGCGCCTAAAGACACAAGTGTAACCTCTGCATGTGATCCTGAGCCACTGGAAAAAATGGAGCCTGTACCAGAATGTTTTCCAGGTACGGGGCCCTTGCAGACGAACCCAAGGATCCTGGACGGAGTGAGACCATTCATTCTGAAAGGAAAAAAGCCTTCGCCCTACACAACCTGCTCTCAGGTCGGAGGAGGATCCGTCATGCCGACTTGTCTTGAGCAGTTTTTTTTAAGTTGCCTGGTATTATTCCACCATTGAGTGGGTTTCCAGGTTGCCCAAAGGGACTCCGTCTTAGGCGTTTCCACGCCCCTTTGATTCCTGTTCGGACGAAAAGAACGAAAATGCTCCCCCGAATGTTTCTTAGGCTTAGATTTCTTACAAAGAGAGAAGCGCTCTACCAGGAACGAACAACAGCTCAGTGGCTTGTTCTATGGCGATTTACCACCCGGAAGCAGCCTCTTTTAGACCAGTGTGCTTTTCACAGAAGAAAACTTTCCTGAAGTATATCAGTCTGATCCTGCCAAGTAAGGTCAGTCCAGCCCCGAAATACCAGGCAATTCTCCTCTGAACAAGGAACATGACAACCCCAGACGATCGTTTCGGCCTCCTATGGGCCTCGTCAGTGAGGTGCAGCCACATTCCTCTAAGCACACTGGGCAAGGAGTCCACGTCTGGTTTCCCCCATCACCCATAGGGAGACTTCCCCAGGGTCATAATAATTTGCATACAAAGAGAGAAGCGCTCTACCAGGAACGAACAACAGCTCAGTGGCTTGTTCTATGGCGATTTACCACCCGGAAGCAGCCTCTTTTAGACCAGTGTGCTTTTCACAGAAGAAAACTTTCCTGAAGTATATCAGTCTGATCCTGCCAAGTAAGGTCAGTCCAGCCCCGAAATACCAGGCAATTCTCCTCTGAACAAGGAACATGACAACCCCAGACGATCGTTTCGGCCTCCTATGGGCCTCGTCAGTGAGGTGCAGCCACATTCCTCTAAGCACACTGGGCAAGGAGTCCACGTCTGGTTTCCCCCATCACCCATAGGGAGACTTCCCCAGGGTCATAATAATTTGCATACAAAGAGAGAAGCGCTCTACCAGGAACGAACAACAGCTCAGTGGCTTGTTCTATGGCGATTTACCACCCGGAAGCAGCCTCTTTTAGACCAGTGTGCTTTTCACAGAAGAAAACTTTCCTGAAGTATATCAGTCTGATCCTGCCAAGTAAGGTCAGTCCAGCCCCGAAATACCAGGCAATTCTCCTCTGAACAAGGAACATGACAACCCCAGACGATCGTTTCGGCCTCCTATGGGCCTCGTCAGTGAGGTGCAGCCACATTCCTCTAAGCACACTGGGCAAGGAGTCCACGTCTGGTTTCCCCCATCACCCATAGGGAGACTTCCCCAGGGTCATAATAATTTGCATACAAAGAGAGAAGCGCTCTACCAGGAACGAACAACAGCTCAGTGGCTTGTTCTATGGCGATTAGATTTCTTATCCTATGGTAAGAAAGTTACCTTGCTTTTTTCTCTTAACAGATATATCTAAAGAAGGTTTTGTACCATTTTTTTATGATTGTGCTATTTTATTTTCTGCATCAGCTTTAGCCTTTCTGATTAACTGATGCATATACACACGCTGTAAAGTAAGAATACATTTAAATATAGAAATGTAATTTTTTTTTATCAATCAACAAAATGCAAAGCTAGTGAGCAAAAGAAAAGTCTAAATCAAATCAATATTTGGCCTCCCTTTGCCTTCAAAAACTGTTTTAATTCTTATAGGTATACTTGCAAACTTACATATAACTGCAGGTAATAGACACTTTTATAAAGAAGAATATGTACAGATATTGATCTAAAAATCCAGTATAAAACCTTTTAAAAACTTACTTAGAAGCTCAGAGTTTAGCACTGTTGACGATGTTAGGCTGGGACACCCAGTAAGAGGGGCAGGGAAAGCAGGAAGTGCAGACACTACCCCCCTCCCCTGCATATGAAAAAAACAGATTACACAAACATAAATCTTTAGACTTTCTGGATACTTCTGATACTTTGGGGCTTGGTTTAGGAGTCTGAAAATCAGCACAATGTTATTAAAAAAAGGGAAAACTTTATTGTTCCAAAAACACTTCCAGATGGGCTATATAAATTGATCATTTACAAAACATTTATGCAAAGCTAAATCTAGTGTACAATGTCCTTTTAAGGAACTTAGCAGGTAGGTTGTTCCAAACCTCTTGGAGAACTAACCACAGTTCTCCTGTGGAACTAGGCAGCCTCAGTTGCTTCTGTCTGTTCATATAATCCCATACATACTTTATGATGTTAAGATCAAGGCTCTGTGGGGGCCATACCATCAGAGCCTTGTTGCTTCAAAATAAATTTGGGGCAAATATGATGCCTTCCTGATGGTATTGCATGATGGATAAGTATCTGCCTGTACTTCTCAGCATTGAGGAGACCATTCATTTTGACCAAATCCCCAACTCTATTTACAGAGATACAGCCTTGAACTTGTAAGAACTTCTAACATGCTTTAATGTTCCCTGCAAAAACTCATTTTTGTACTGCTCTCCAGCCATTTGGCAAACAAACTGCCTTCTGTGACAGCCAAAAATTTAATATTTTGGTTCATCAGCCCAGAGCACCTGCTGACATTTTTCTACAACACAGCCCCTGTGTTTTTGCGCATAGTTGAGTAGATTGGCCTTGTTTCCAGTTTGGAGGTATGGCTTTTTGGCTGTAAGTCTTCTATGAAGACCACGTCTGACCAAACGTCTCAGGACAGTAAATGGGTGTACCAGGGTCCCACTGGTTTCTGCCAATTGTGAGTTGATGGTGCCTCAAGACTTCTGATTGTGATGGGAAGTTAGCATAATGTGCCTTGCATCTGTTGCACTGTTTCCTTGGATGACCACTGTGTCTACAGTCCTCAAAAGTGCCTGTTTATTTGTGCTTATTGGGAAGGGCTTGGACAGCACATATGGAAATCCCAATCTCCCTTGTCTGCATAGGAGAGGCCATGCTGATGTAGTATAACTACATTGTGTCTTGTTGCTGTGCTCAGTCTTGCCAAGGTGTATAATTTTTAAAATTAAACAGTCTCCAGCAACCTCAACTTGATAGAGTTTGGCTTTCTTATACAGTTTTATTCCTCCTACACAGTTGTTTCTGTTTCAGTTAATCACTGTGTTTCAAGCTTATCACATCGTCAGAACTAAGAATACTATAGTATTCAGACAAAAAAAGAACATGTAACAGACCCAGACAAAAAACCCTGAGTCAAGAACACGCAGCCATCATTAGGATGACACAGAAGATACTTGCTGAGACGTAAAAAGCGGCAAGCAAGACAACAGATTGCAAAAGGAAAACTCCCAGACAGAGGACACACTCCCAGGATAACCCTATCAGTTAAAACCAAAATTATTTGATGTACTTTGGGAAGAAGTGCAATATGTAACCTTTCGCTTGCGCTAAGCAGGGCAATGTAAAGCATTAAGGCCACAGACACCGCCATCTGAACTGCGCAGTAACGTCTGTAGAGAACAAAATATATAAAAAATAAGCCCCCCTCCAGTTGGAGGACCTGCAATGCTACAGGAAAACTGCATGTGCATAGAGATAATGTAGGGTACGCACATCACTGGACGACAACTCCTCAAGGCGGATGGCTCCATGGTATCAAATATGTTTGATTTTATCACATTATCAAGGCATATGGAACATAATTGAGAGGGGGAACTAGGGCCTCCTCACCATATAAACAGGAATTACTCTGTAGGAATAGAGGTAGTGCCCTCTAAAGTAACAGAATTCTCCATCGCTAGTGCAATAACTGGAGAACTAGAGAAATAAAACATCTTATTTTATTCAAAAAACGGCACCCTTATACCCCTAATGCCTGGGGCACTCACCACCCCCTATGACCCAGACAGTACAGAGATTTAGGACTCCTCTCTGATAGTCCGGAAAGAGGGAATGAATCACATAGTGCACAATGCAGGACTGTCCCTGCTATGAGAGAAAGCGCGCTAAGCTTGTAAGCTGCATGGCTCTCAAAGTGAAAGTGGAACCTGTATATTCCATAACAGCCTATGAGCCTAACATCTCACACATAACGCAGTATAAAATCAAATACACATATAAGATTATTATTCCCCCCCATGTTCAATAATCCCCCTAAGGAGATATTAACCCTTGATTCTATCAAAATAAAAGGCATCACACTGTGACCCTGTCTTCTGTGTTAACATTATGTAATAAAAAATGAAACAATCTTGTCAGAATCTACGCCGTGGAACAGGAACACGGCCCTACAAGTGTGACAAGTAGTAGCTGTGCTCTTGACATGGACTTGAGAGAAGAAAGCAATCTGCGAAACTCGTCAACGCCGATTGCTAAAGGAGATGTTAATATGAGTCGGGATGGTGTCGCAAAGGGAAGATCCCCCTGCATCTCCGGACTCTAACATTCACCCAGGCCCTCAAGTTGAGAAGCTTAAAGGGCTACTTAAACTCCTGTCCCATAGCAAAGGGTAGAACCCCTCATAAGAGACTTCAGATATTCCGACCCCTCCTGTGATGAAAGGCAAAGAATGACTTGGGATGAGGGAAGTGGGAGGAGTATTTAATTATTTGGCTGGGGTATCTTTGCCTCCTCCTGGTGGCCAGGTTCTTATTTCCCAAAAGTAATTAATGCAGCTGTGAACTATTTCCAATTAGGAAGAAAATAGCTGTGCCCTACAAAATGCCCTTTAATGGCCTCCCAAAAGGCCATTTTAAGGGCCCTTGGTTGTTTATTATAGAGTATGGTTTTTTATTTTGGGGTGTTTTTTTAAGGGTATTAGAATAGGATTAATCCTTATTTTGTTTGATAATTTCATTTGTTTTTCCTTGTAATGTAGTAATGTTTTTTTTTAGTTTTTTTTTT